>NC_044043.1:81530514-81610514 GCF_901765095.1 Microcaecilia unicolor | reverse complement strand
TACCAGTACCGTCTTCTACAATTGGTTGTTTTAACCATTCTTCTGCTGTGCCTCTGTATTTGATTTTGTATCCTTTTGAGGTAGAGTGTATAGACTCCATTTTCACCCCCTTGACTTTACTTTATTCTTCCATTTAGCCATCCCTAGAACTCTCGGTTTGATATTATTTGTGCATTTGACTCAGAGTTTCATGGCATTGGCTTCTTGGTTTCTTGTGTGGCCTTCTGTTCCTTTCTCCTTGATATCTGAACACTCCCGTGTTATTTATATTAAATAACATAAGGCCTCATTTGCTAGGTCTTTTGTTTTCCCATTCTGTTTAAGAGAAAAAAAGCTTAGTAAAATGAGACTATAAACCAGAAGTACTAACTATATTTTCAAATGAGTCTATAATTTAAATTTTCACCACCTCCAACTCCAGGCTCCGCCCCTTCTGTCTCGCCTCACCCCATGCCTGGAACAAACTCCCTGAGCCCATACGCCGTGCCCCCTCCCTACCCATCTTCAAATCAATGCTCAAAGCCCACCTCTTCAATGTCGCCTTCGGCACCTAATCACTACACCTCTTCTCAGGAAAACTTATCTACCCCAACTTGACATTTTGTCCGTTAGATTGTAAGCTCTTCCGAGCAGGGACCGTCCTTAATTGTTAATTTGTACAGCGCTGCGTAACCCTAGTAGCGCTCTAGAAATGTTAAGTAGTAGTAGTAGTAGTAGTGGAGGGGGAGCATGCAGATCATGACTGTGTCATTGTACTTGCTTCTGACTTGGAAGGGAGAGGGGTTGGACGTTTGAATGATGTAGTAACAGTGCTTTTGTTTGTGTGTGGATGCAAGGGTGCATTTGTGTGTATATTTATGTTTCTGTGGTTTTTTTGTATATCTGTGTGTGTCTGTGGGTATATTTGTGTATGTGTTTCTATCTATCTATCTATCTATCTATCTATCTATCTATCTATCTATCTATCTATCTATCTATCTATCTATCTTTGTGTATCTGTGTTTTGTTTATGCCTTTGTGGGTGTATCTGTATGTGTGTATGCCCGTTGGTCTATATGTGTTTGAGTTTGTGTATATATGTATGCATTTGTGTTTTCCTTGTGTTTGCATGTGTTTGTGTGTCTATATTTTTGTGTGTCTCTGTGTTTTGTGTGGGCATGGGTATATCTGTGTCTACTGACCAGGAGAGTAGAGAAGGGAAGCGAGGCAGTTTGAAAGGAGCAATTCCCTAATTACTATTTTTTACTGTATCAATGTTTCTATGCTGCTGAAGTTGGAACTTCTTCGCTTATAGAAATGCATAAAGTCATTATTTTGGTGCTGCTGTTGGTGATGGTGGTGGGGGACTTTATTTCTCTGGAAACTCAAATTCAATCTGGCCAATGTTTGAATTCAATGTATTTTTTTCCACTGGTTTTTCCACTCATCTCAAATGAGATCCCATTCCATTAAATTTTTGGAGTTATTTTGCCTCCAAACATTCTTGGCCCCTTATATATAATTTGTTTTCAACATTTGTTGGGTTGAAAAGAATTTTTTAAAAAAATGCAATACCCTTCTGTTAGGAGGCTGTACAAAACTGTGTACGTTCATTCATCTTAGACTACGTAAATCATCTGTGCACCAGGTGTGTTTGGATTCCAAACCCGTTCATGCAGCGTGCTCAAAATAGACTGAATTCCTCATAGGCTCTATTACTGGAGCCTTGTCTAGACAGATCCTTCTGCTTTCCCCAAATGCATCACCCCTCGTGAATCAAGAAGCGTCATGAAGTGCGCAGCCCAATTAGAATAAAAAGGTAGACACCTCTGCAGTAGTAGGGACAGTGTTGTTATTCTTCCTACAAGATCTAAAATAAGAAATTGTCTACATTCCTACTAGCACGAGCTAATATATCAATGTCAGCTGGTGCTGCTTATGGTTAGTCTGTGAAACGCATAATATATTGAATGTCAAGAACAGACTGAACCCTGGCAAATAATAGTCCAGGTATTTTACCTTGCACGTTATGTGCTGCTTTCAGCTTTACATCTAAGGTGCTTTTTTTTTTTTGGACTGGATATCAATTTGACTAAGAGAAATTATAGTAACTCATGCTGCTTGTAGGCATTTTCATCACTGCTCTTTTTGCTTCTTTGTGTGAGAAATAAAATACTAAGTCATCTCACTAAAGCAAAATAAAACACCAGTCAGCAGTAGACCTGAATGTGTGCAATGGGAGCAATATAAAGACCAGAGGCCAGATTTAACTAAGCTTTTCAACTCCAGACAGAAAACAAAAGAAAACCTTCTGCATGTCAGTCCTCAAGTGGTTTGTCCTCCATAGGGAGGGTGGGTTGGAAGACAGTGATTATATTTTATCTCTTTACGTGAAAATGTTTCAATAGTGTTTTAATAAATAATTAAATCTAACATGCATCTTAGTGTGGGCAAAAAATATAATTTCGGTAGACTATAAAGGCAATTCTATAAATAAGCGCCAACGGGTAGGCACCAAATGCCTGTGAATGTTTGAGATCTATTTGCATTCACTGCTTCCATTGCATGCAAGTAGATCTCATATGTATTCATTGTGGAAATCCTGAAAACCAGGCTGGGTTGTGGACCTCGAGGATTGCATTGAGGACCTCTGCAATACACCTATCCCACCTGCTAAGGGGGCAACTGGATAACTGGGCGGTGGGTGGTAGGAGCTAAATCTATAACTAGGCACCTATGTTCCATTATAGAATACTAGCATAACCTGGTATGGGCACACCTACTACTACTACTACTACTACTACTATTATTTATCATTTCTATAGCGCTACAAGGCATACGTAGCGCTGCACAAACATAGAAGAAAGACAGTCCCTGCTCAAAGAGCTTACAATCTAATAGACAAAAAATAAAGTAAGCAAATCAAATCAATTAATGTGTACAGGTAGGAGGAGAGGAGGGTAGGTGGAGGTGAGTGGTTACAAGTGGTTACGAGTCAAAAGCAATGTTAAAGAGGTGGACTTTCAGTCTAGATTTAAAGGTGGCCAAGGATGGGGCAAGACGTAGGGGCTCAGGAAGTTTATTCCAGGCGTAGGGTGCAGCGAGACAGAAGGCGCGAAGTCTGGAGTTGGCAGTAGTGGAGAAGGGAACAGATAAGAAGGATTTATCCATGGAGCGGAGTGCACGGGAAGGGGTGTAGGGAAGGACGAGTGTGGAGAGATACTGGGGAGCAGCAGAGTGAGTACATTTATAGGTTAGTAGAAGAAGTTTGAACATGATGCGAAAATGGATAGGGAGCCAGTGAAGGGTCTTGAGGAGAGGGGTAGTATGAGTAAAGCGACCCTGGCGGAAGACGAGACGGGCAGCAGAGTTTTGAACTGATTGGAGAGGGGAGCGGTGACTAAGTGGTAGGCCAGCAAGAAGCAGATTGCAGTAGTCTAAACGAGAGGTTTAATGCACCAGGGCACCTACATGCTCCAGGGACACATGTACTTTAAAGTATTCTGTAAGTTGTATGTGTAAGTAGGAGCCCCGCCCATGTCCCGTCCATGCTCTGCCCTCATACATGCACCCTTGCAAATACAAGAGTATTTACCATGTAGTGCTTAGGTGCCATACTGGCATACTTGTGTGTAACACTCTTTTGCCCGGGCCCTCACTCACTCATTCACTTGGCGTGATGTGCCTCCACCTGGGAAAGAAGTGTTAGTGGGTGGAATGACCCTCTTCTCCCAGGAACCCAAAAGTTAAGGTCCAAATGTCTGAGGAAAATAAGGCTGGCAGTTAAGATAGGCTGCCTGGGGGGGAGACAACTGTTCACCTTTCAATCCAAATGTCCACTCCGCAGCCAACATCTTAAAACTCAAGCAGTTTATTTTTCAACTTCAAACCACAGGAATATCCAGCTGTATGAACTCTTCATCAAATAGTACAATCTTTAAATAAATCTTCCTCTGGTATTCCACCAGCGGAACTCCTGTATTCTCCTCCCTTATAAGATATACCCTAAAGGTATACTGTATACCCTAAAGGCACTCTCAAACAGGACTATCCACACTTTGTACATGTCTAGTCCAGGGCTGTTCCCAGAAATAGTGTTCCAAGGACTGTGCTCCTCTCTCTGTTTCAGGTTCAGACCCTCCTGATCTGACCTCTATCTGGGGTGGCCTTTGCATTGGTTCACCCTGGCTATGAGATGGGCACTCCCTGGCTCCTATCCCACGCTCCTGGGCTAGATCTCTCCTCTGCTCATCCATAGCTCTTTTTCACACTTACTGTTTGTCTTGGCAGTAACTTTCCTGATACTTAGCCAATGGATTCACTTGTTTTCAATGGGTTCCCCTTCGCCTTCTTTGGGTCACACTAACTCCACCTCCCATGTCACTCTTCCTTTCAGTACACTTCCTCTTCATTTTATTCCAAAGCTACTCCGCTTGGGCTGGGTTTCCTCCCACCCAGGGACCTCCCAGTCTCTGCCCCCAGTGACTCTCTACATGTGCATAAGTGCGTACCTATGGACATTAGATCTAGTATCATAAACACATATGCATGCAACGGACTTCTAGTTAGGGTTTAATTGTTTGATTCTAGTTTTGGCTACTCAGAAACCTCCCATCCATCTAGAATATGTGGATTGGAGGAGTAGCCTAATGATTAGCGCAGTGGTCTGAGAACCTAGTTTGACTCTCTCTGAAGCTCCTTATGACTCTGGGCAAGTCATTTATATATAGTAACATAGTAGATGATGGCAGATAAAGACCTGTACAGTCCATCCAGTCTACCCAACAAGATAAACTCATAGCACAAGGTATGATGTGATATTACGTATGTATACTTGACCTTGATTTGTTCTTGCCATTTTCAGGGTACAGACCATAGACGTCTGCCCAGCACTGGCTTTCCTTCCCAATTACTGGTGTTGTCATCTGATCACCACTAAGCTTGTTTAGTTTCATGCCTTCTATATAGGATTCCTTTGTATTTATTCCACATATATAAACCAATTTGATTGCTTAGCCGAGATTGGGTGGCAGAGCCGGTGGCGGGAGGCGGGGATAGTGCTGGGCAGACTTATACGGTCTGTACCAGAGCTGGTGGTGGGAGGAGGGGTTGGTGGTTGGGAGGCGGGGATAGTGCTGGGCAGACTTACACGGTCTGTGCCCTGAAAAGGACAGGTACAAATCAAGCTAAGGTATACATAAAAAGTAGCACATATGAGTTTATCTTGTTGGGCAGACTGGATGGACCGTGCAGGTCTTTTTCTGCCGTCATCTACTATGTTACTATGTTACTAAATAACTACAGAAAGGTGGTATATCAAATCCCATCCCTTTTTCACATGTAAAGAGAGAATTTTACTGCAGTTGTTAGGAGACACATTTTTATGATGTGTTTCCCCCACCCCCCCTCCCAACACTTGGCAACTTGTGTAACTTTTAGATGCATCCAGAAAGTTTAATTGCTGTGGGTTGGATTGTTCAGGAGATGAGTTTTTGTATAAACAGACAGAGAATAAAAGCAGAAGTGAATTTTTACGCCATGATGTGATAGAATGTGTACTTGGATTCATGAGACACTTGTTTGAAACCTAATACCAGTTTATTACTGAAAAACTCAAGAAATCAAGGAGCTCAATGGTTTAATTTCAGGTGACAAGTTGTATTCTCAGATCAGGCTGTACCACTCATGTAAGTAAAAACGATGTGACAGTCAGTGCAAGGGGGCCTCTGGGGAAATTAAATAAAAAAAAAATCAATGTCTCCTCAAACAACGTAAACCAAATCAGCAGGTTTTCCAGGGAAGAAAAACAGTCCTTCTCAGTGTTTAAAAGTTAAAAATGTTTCAGCTGGGAATTCAGAAATGAAACACTGCAAACAGACTGGTTGATAACAGCATATTGAAAAAAAAGTTTTTGTAGAATGTTATGTGCTCTGTTTTATACCATACTTCTCACATAGTTACAAGTCCAGGCCCTGACGTACTTACTGTACATCAAGGACATAGCCAGACTTCGACGGGGGGGGGGGGGGGGGGCAGAGCCCAAGGTGGGGGGCACATTTTGACCCGCCTCCCTGCTGCTGCCCTCCCGCCACCACCTAGGTTTAAAAAAGGTTTGGACAAGTTCCTGGAGGAAAAGTCCATGGTCTGCTATTGAGATAGTCATGTGGAAGCCTCAGCTTGTCCCTGGGATCAGCACCATGAATATTGCTATTATTTGGGATTCTGTCAGATACTTGTGACCTGAATTGCCGCTGTTGGAAGCAAGGTACAGGCTAGAAGGACCATTGATCTGACCCAGTATCTGTGTCCTTGCCTATAGCTCCAGGCATCCAACAGTAGAGGAGAAAAAGAAGAGGAGCCTCTCGCAGATGGTGTCCAGGAAAAAAAAATCTTGATTTAACAACAGTCTTCAAAATCAAAATAGGGGAACCGCCCCAAAACTCTTTGTATATAGAGAGATTGCTAATAGGAGATTTTGTTTCGTGATTTACGGGAATATGGGTGACATGATAAATTCTTAGACCCCTGATGCAGGCCGGTAGGGCCGAAACACGAGTCGTGTCAGGTCCCCTATTTTGATTTTGAAGACTGTTGTTAAATAAAGATTTTTCCTGGACACCGTCTGCGAGAGGTTCCTCCTTCTTTTTCTCCTCTCCTGTTTGATGCCTGGTGCTTTCCCTTGTTGGAGGTCTTCTCTTCTGTTCCTGTTTGACTTGCCGATAACTCATCATCACTTCCATCTTGAACTGGAGATCACCATATATAAGCGCAATATATTCTATTCAGCAGCCCCATGTGAATATCTACGGAGTCTGTAGCGCTCTCGGGTGGTGGCTGAACAGTTGAAAGAAACGAATTTGTTCCACATTAGGTTACTGTGCAAAATAGATAAGTGATAACACTTAAGTCCTCATTAAAGAGATTCCAAGATTAAAATGGGAGGAAAAGGAAAAAAACAAGGTAACCTAGCATATAGCAGCACTATAACAAAGCTATTTCCATTGAACACCAATGGCATTTTCTGAAGCCACAAATGCTGACAACTGGCTCGGGTCCATGAACACATATTTAAGGGAATTATAATTCACAATGCATTTGCATGGGAACTTGAAATAAAATGTTCCTCCTAGAAGTAAAACGGCTGGTTTTTAATAAGAGGAACTGTTTCCTCTTCCTTTGGGTATCCCTTGCAACGTCAGGGAACAATAATACTTTATGACCCAAAAATAATTTCTCTTTATTTTGAAAGAAAAGTCTAAATATCCACTGTTTGTCCGGGAGCAGTGCTACAGCTGCAACCAAAGTTGCTGTTGTTGTCTGCTCTGTTATTGATGTTTCAAGAAAGTTTGTTATATTCATAGGTGATTGTTGTTCTTGTGCGGGTCTTTCTTTTTGTGGAATGTAATAAGACCTGGTAAATGGAGGAAAATTAGATTCCGATATTTCCAAAATTTCTTTCACATACCTTTTTAACTTATCTAGTGGGCTAATCAACTTCACCATTGGAAAATTCACAAATCTAAGGTTGTGTCTTCTCATATAATTTTCATATATCTCTCCCTTATTTCTAAGGTTTGATATATCTTTAATAAGTTACTTGAGTATTTTCAATTTTAGAGACCCCCTTTTCTATAGTTTCACAATGTTTTTCAAGATTCTTTAATTGTAAAACATTTTTCTCCACTTTCCTATCAGACTCAACTGATTTCTGTAGCATCAAGTTAGTTTGCTTGAAAAAAGCTTGGGACATCTGAGCCATTAAGTCCCACAATGAATTCAGGGTTACTTCTGCCGGCTTTACTAAGATTCCAGGAGACATTCCAAACGTCGGGTCTAGGACCTGTCCCGATTCTGTGGCTTCCCCTACCTCAGGAGAGATCGAACTGCTGCTGCCCGAGGGTAAACTCTGATCCTCGGACTCCCTCGTCTGTTGTTCCATATGAGCTTCACTCAGGGAGATTCCCCTTTCATCTTCTGGTACGGGGCCTCCCGATTCCAGGGAGGGGGAGCTCGTTCATTGAGGTTGCGGGGGTGGAGTCCTTTCATTGGGGCTTAAGCTGACTTCAAGACCTGGAGACACCATAGTGCCCTCCTTAGCCGCGGCGTCTCCTACGGCTTCGCTCCCAACCTGTGCGCCTTGTCCCGCAGGCCGAGTAAATCTGTCCATTGGACCACTGGAAATGGGGGTAAGCGTCGGGGGAGCTTGGACCGAGGCTTTCCCTCTCTGTTTCAGCATAATGTCAAACAGGAAACCGTGGTCTGCAGCGCTGCTACATGCGTGCGGCCATCTTGGAATCTCAAATAGATGTTTTTAAGAATGCTCTAAATACAAACGTCTGAAGGGACAAGCAATTTAGATTGCCAGTGACTATTTTTCAATGTATTTTTTTTGCATTTTTCAAATTAGCAAGGTAACGCAGAATTCAAAAGGGAACAAGTTATTTGTAAAGGTATCAACGGCTCATATTATATTTAGCGGCCCATTAGCCAATGTGAGATAATAGGCTGGGTAATGTATTGCCTTCTCCATAAGGTTGAACATTAATTAGCCTTTTTCTGATCTGGGTGCCAAGCTAATATCTTTTTAAATTCTTCATTTGTATTATTTTGGATTTAGGTCAGGCCATTTTCAGCTACTACTGCTGAAAGAAAGGTGTGATGAATTGTTATGAATGAGATAATACGCAATGAGCTTTTCTGTTGCACTGTTATTAAAAAATGGACTCGTAGGCTTCTGCTCCTATACAAGATAATTGTTATAAATAAAAGAAAAGAAAGACGTCAGCATCTTTTCCTGAAACCAATGTGATGTGAAACTCATTTCTGTCTCTGCACAGATGGAAGCATTAGCAGTGCCTAAAGTCAAAGATAAGAAAGTTAAATCACACCTTTTTTAAAATTCTGTTGATTTAACTGGCACCTTAGTGGTAATTCAATGAAAACTCAGTTAGAAAAAATGTGCTTTGCAGCTATTGGCTAAATCAGGGGTTCTTAACCCAGGCCTTGGGACACAGGGCCGTGCCAATGCGGTAAGCAAGGTAAGCACCGCAGGAGGGCGCCCACCTCTGGAGGGCGCCGCCGCAGTGCTTACCCTCGCCCCGCGCCGCCGAGGCCTTTAAATCTTTTACTTGCAGTCGCAGCAGCGTCTGTGAAAACGGAGCGCTGCCGACGTCTCCCTTCCCTTGCACTCGTTGGTTCCCTCAGTGTCCCGCCTTCTTCTGACATCAGAAGAAGGCGGACACTGAGGGAACCAAGAGCGCGAAGGGAAGGGAGACGTCGGCAGTGCTCCGCTTTCACAGACGCTGCTGCGACTGCAAGTAAAAGATTTAAAGGCCCCCATGGCGCGCAGCGATCATCTTCACGGGGGGGGGGGGGGGGGAGGGGCGCGCCAACTGTTCTTCTGCGGGGGGGGGGGGGGGCGCCAACAGTTCGTCTGCGGGGGGGGGGGGGGCGGCATAGACCCTTGGCACGGTTCTGTTGGGACACACCAAGCCAGTCTGGTCTTCAAGGTATCCACAATGAATATGTATGACACAAATTTGCATGTACTGCCTCCGTCATATGCAGATCTTTCTCATGCATCTTCATTGTGGGTATGCTGAAAACATGCCCTGCTGGATATGTCCCGAGTTTAAAAAAAAAAAAAAGGATTCCCAAAAATATTTTCTCTGGTAGAACTAAACAATCACTCTCAAAGAACCAGAGCATTAAGGAGAAACACAGTGAGAGGATTGACCCAAAGGAAAGAACCTAAAAGAAATTCTTTATGTAAATGAAGGAGAGGTTCTCAGAGTGTTAACTCACCCAAACGAAGCAAAACTACGTTTCACCTCTAGGGGTGGACAAGTTTCTCAATCATTGAACGTCTCCAAAATAGGTTTTTTTGATTTTTTTTATAAGCAGAATCCAAACCAGCGCTCTTAATAAAGTGATAATAAACACCTCATCTAAAAAAAATTTTAAATTACTAATATTTAATCCTAAGGTCAATCCTATCATTTTCTCCACAAACCTCATATACACTTTTCACTATGTCTGCCAACTACCAATGCGTTTGCAGGCACAGTGACATAATACAGACATAAACAAAAAAAGGCAAAGATCTGCCACAGAAATAGCAAACCTAAAGAAAAAAAGCAGATCAAAAAAAGACAAAAAAATGGAACAGGATGGTAACAGAAGAAATGGTTTATTACAAGTTACCCGACGTGGCCACGTTTCGCCCTCAGGCTGCGTCAGGGGTACAAAAAACTAGTAGGGGTAAAAAGCAAACTGAACCCCTAAAAGTAGTCATACAACCACCTTACATAAGTGCTTCCCAAGCTTACTCAGCAGTCTTAGCAATGCTATGTTGACTGGCAGCAGTGACATAATATACACTCCTAGACACACTTGTATGCAATTTCTGCATGTCTAACTCTCAAACTTTCAGGTTCTCGTATAATTTTGTCTATCACATGTGTTGGTCTCCCAACCTTTCCTATGATATTAACTCTCAATAATTTAAACAATAAAAAATGAACCTAAGAAATGGCACACTTAATCTTGCCGGGTGTACCCATACACCCAAATGATGTCCAACTCTTACTGGCGTCTTTCTGTGTTCTTCGGTAGCACACCAGTGTAGCGTTTCTCAACGTGCATCCATCTTAACTGTCTCCGTGTCTTTGTATCTCAGCATCTCAACGCCTCCACATCTGAATATCTCCACGCTGCTACATAACTCAGTGTGCTGCCGTGTAAAGCAAAATCATAATGAGTCTGACTCTGCAGGGTTTCGATGAATCTTCTTCAGGAACTCGAAATGTTGATTGCTAAAGATTCACCAAACATATTTTTTTTAGGTGAGGTGCTGCCCATCTCTCTAAATTCCCCACCTCCACCCCTATCTACCATTGAGCTATCGCCGGCAGCGATTCCTGTAATCAACCTGCTTCAGCCTTGCAGGCTTCCCTCTACCACCCCCCGCCCTCGATGACCTAATTTCCTGTTTCTTTCTTGGTGGGGACGCGGTAGAGGGAAGCCTGTAGGGCTGGTGCAGGCTGCTTACTGGAATCGCTGCTGGTGATGGCTTGGAGGTAGACTGGGGAGGGGAGAAGGAAAGAGAGGAACATATACTGGGGGGGGGGCAGAAAGGAACGGATGCCAGGTGGGGGGGGGGGGAGGAGCAGATGCTGAGTGAGGGGGAGGAGAAGCATGACGATAGCAGGAGCAGAAGGAAAGTTTGACAAAAAAATGTATGTATAGACGGGTGGGGGTGGGAAGGTCTGGCTACGCTCCTGGTGTGGGTGTGTTCACATTCGTGTGCACTAACTGGATAATGCAGGGTTAATGTAGAATCACTTAGCACCTCCTAAATAGTGCTTCTGTGTTAATTTTTTTGCAGGTGCCATGCACTAATGGAAAAATTAGTGTGGGACCTGCAAAAAATTCCTTAAAATACTAGCGCCTTAAAAATGAGATTAGCAGCCAGGAAAGACCCACATTAAAATGCGCTAAGCTCATATTTTCAGAGCTCAGCACTGAACTTCTTTCAAACAAGGAACTCGCTTTGTTACTCACTGAATTTGTCATCGGTCTTATACAACTTTAATTCTTATAAACTATTTAAACGTTTTCAAATTTTAATAAAAGGCACTTAGCTTATTGGAGCTGATTAGCTGAATTTTCTAAGGACCCATGCCAACATGGTCCATATTTCGACATGCTGCATCAGGGCTGGTCCTATAAGACAATGCATACTCTGTCAAAATTATATGTGATACATAACCTGTACATAAAGAGAACCCCAAACAATATATCTTACACAACTTACAAGCCTTAACATCTCAATATTCATTTATCCCACGGTAGGCTTACCGTGCCTTAGTAAAAGATTCCTTTAACCAGCTATGTTTTTGCTGCCTCGTATAACCAGAAATTTAAGGGGCCCTTTTACTAAACTGCGTAGGTGCCTACTTATACCCAATGTGCGTCAATTTGGAATTCCCTCCCAAAGCGTGGGTGGTAATCGGCATTTGAATGTGCATTTATTTATTTATTTATTTATTGTTTGCATTTGTATCCCACATTTTCCCACCTCTTTGCGGGCTCAGTGTGGCTTACAATAAGATAAGAATAATGAAAATACATTTGTTACAACTTGGTTATGGGTTATATTGTACAAGTTATGCAAGATAATTGAATTATCATTAGGAATATCACAATGGGACATCAACATGAAGCTTAAGGGCAGTGTTAAGACACAATGGCATATGGTGTACATATTTCTGTGAGTAAATGTATGAGTAGTGTTGAATTATGGAGGATGGGAGATCATAAGTGGATGTATGATGCATTGATGAACAGTGAGTGTGGACTCTATGTGTTTTGGTTCTTTCCGTAAATTGTTTCAAATAGATGGGTCTTCAGTAATCTGCGGAAGGATGCTTGTTCGTGGATCACTCTTAAGTTGCGCGGCAGTGTGTTCCAAAGCTGCGTGCTCGTGTGAGAAAAGGTTGACGCGTGTAGCGTCTTGTATTTCACGCCCTTGCAAGTAGGGAAATGGAGGTTGAGGTATGTTCGGGAAGATCTCCTAGCATTTCTGGGTGGTAAGTCAATCAACTCGGACATGTAGGCTGGGGCTTCGCTGTGAATGATCTTGTGGACTAGTGTGCATACCTTAAAAGTGTTGCGCTCCTTAAGTGGAAGCCAGTGTAGTTTTTCTCGTAGTGGTGTTGCCCTTTCATACTTTGGTTTTCCGAAGATGAGTCTGGCTGCTGTGTTCTGGGCTGTTTGAAGTTTCCTCAGTGTTTGCTCTTTGCAGCCTGCGTATAATGAGTTGCAGTAATCCAGATGGCTGAGGACTAGGGATTGAATTAGGTTACGAAAGACGAATCTTGGGAAGAATGGTCTTATCCTTTTCAGTTTCCACATGCAGTAGAACATCTTCTTAGTTGTGTTGTTTGCATGGGTTTCAAGTGTTATGTGGCGGTCGATAGTGACTCCAAGGATTTTTAGCGTTTTTGAGATTGGAAGGTTTAGGTTTGGTGTATTGACCATTATTGCCCGGTTAACACGTGAGACCTTACCGCTAAGTGAATTTGATGCCAGTGGCCTGTCACAGCAATTTTAATGAATTACCAAAGGGCTCTGGTACTTCATAAAACCATTTTTCCCCGTGATGTCTTCCGCAATCTGATACAATCTATGGTCTTAAACCAGATGGATTACTGCAACATTATATATGCAGGCTGCAAAGAACATCTACTCGAGAAATTACAGACTGCTCAGAACACAAGATTGATCTTTGGCAAATCTAAATTCAAACCCGCCAAGCCCCTTCGTGAAATACTGCACTGGCTTCCCATTAAGGAACGAGTGGCCTTCAAGGTTTGCACCTTAATTCACAGGATAATCTACGGAGAAGTTCCAGAATATATGCTTGAACTGATTAATTTACCAACTAGAAATAGATCCAGTCTCTCACGATCCTACTTGAATTTACACTACCCAGATTGTAATAGTCTCAAGTACAAATCTATGTATGTCTCCAACTTTACTTTCATAGGCACACAATTGTGGAATGCCTTATCCAAATCAGTAAAATCTACCCAGATCTACCTAAATTTCAGAAAACGGTTGAAGTCCATACTGTTTAAAAAAGCTTATTCTCCAGGTTCAACATAGTTCTGTTCAACTTTTAGTCTTAATAAGGTTCAAGGACACTAACCAGCTTATAATTGAAAAAGAAAAACGCCTATATTGCGACCCAAATCGGGAAATAGACGTTTATCTCCCCAAAACGAATAAATTGGTATAATCGAAAGCCGATTTTGGACGTTTTCAACTGCACTCCGTCGCGGATGCGGACAAAGTTGATGGGGGCGTGTCAGAGGTGTGGCAAAGGCGGAACTGGGGCGTGGTTATCGGCCGAACAGAGATGGGCGCATTTCACCGATAATGGAAAAAAAGTATGCGTTTTTAGCTAGAATTTAGGACACTTTTCCTGGACCCTGTTTTTTCACGAATAATGCCCCCAAAAGTGCCCTAAATGACCAGATGACCACCGGAAGGAATCGGGGATGACTTCCCCTGACTCCCCCAGTGGTCACTAACCCCCTCCCACCACAAAAAATGATGTTTCACAACTTTTTATTTTCACCCTCAAATGTCATACCCACCTCCCTGGCAGCAGTATGCAGGTCCCTGGAGCAGTTGTTAGGGGGTGCAGTGGACTTCAGGCAGGTGGACCCAGGCCCATTCCCCCCTACCTGTTACAATTGTGCTGCTTAATGCTTAGTCGTCCAACCCCCCCAAACCCACTGTACCCACATGTAGGAGACCCCCTTCACCCCTTAGGGCTATGGTGTAGACTTGTGGGTGGTGGGTTTTGAGGGGGATTTGGGGGGCTCAACACACAAGGGAAGGGTGCTATGCACCTGGGAGCTCTTTTACCTTTTTTTTTTTTTTTTGTAACAGTGCCCCCTAGGGTGCCCGGTTGGTGTCCTGGCATGTGAGGGGGACCAGTGCACTATGACTCCTGGCCCCTCCCACAAACAAATGCCTTGGATTTATTCGTTTTTGAACTGGGCGCTTTCATTTTCCATTATCACTGAAAAACAAAAACGCCCAGCTCACAAATTGTCGAATAAAACATGGACGTCTATTTTTGTCGAAAATACGGTTCGTTCCGCCCCTTCACGGACCCGTTCTCGGAGATAAACGCCCATGGAGATAGACGTTTTCGTTCAATTATGCCCCTCTATTTACCTTTATTATCTTTTATATATTGTTATTTTAAAGAATATTACTTACTATATTACTATGAACTGTATAATTGTACCTCATGCACTGTAGCCTTCCTACAGATTAGTGTAAACCACATTGAGCCTGCAATTAGTGGGAAAATGTGGGATATAAATGTATCAAATACATAAATAAATAGTCCAACAAAATCTTTCATGAATGGAATAAAATAAAGGGGCTCATTTTCAAAACAGAAAAAAAAATGGCACAAAAAGGCAGAAGGACTTTTTTTTTTTTTTTGCTAGAACGTCCATATTGCTATTTTCAAAACCCATTGTTAATATGTTTTTCTATGCAGTTCATCTAAATCTCAAGGAGGGGGGGCATGGTGGAGGTGTGTTTTGGGCGGGACTAGAGTGGGCTTACGATTTGGACGTTTCTCTGCGATCATGGAGCATTGTAAAAAAAAAAAAAATCCAGGGCAAAAAATAGGATGTTTTTAGCTAGACCTGTTTCAATAACGACTAAGTGCCAAAAAGATGTCCAAATTTATGACTACTGGAAGGATAAAGGCATGAACCCTTCTTAATCCTCCATTGATCACTGACCCCCTCCCACCCCCCTAAGAGGCGAAAGTGACAGTACATTCCAGGCTCTATGACAGCTGCTCTTAGAGCAGTAAGCAGGTCCCTCCTGCAGTGGTTGGTTCAGTGGAATGTAGAGAACGGGTCCCAGGCCCATATCCCACTGTAACTGGTACACTTGTGGTGGAAAGTGTGAGTGCCCCCAAAACCACAAAATACTTACTGAACCCACATATAGGTGATACTTGTAGGCATAAGGGGTATTATAAAGGTGTACAGTTGATTTTAGTACATTTTTTTGCAATTCCTGGAGAGATCATCATACAATATAACGGGGTTATGATGTGTTATGTACTCGGGACCTTTTATGTAAAGTCCACTGCAGTAGAAAGATTTTATTGAAGATACCGCGGTATCTTCAATAAAATCTTTCTGATGTTATATTGATCTGCTGGCTTCTTTTTCCATATTGGATTTTGCAGATCGCTTGCCTTGTTGTTTTTTAAGTCCACTGCAGTGCCCCCTGCTCTACTGGGATGTCTGTGTGGCCAGTATAGTAAGGTTGTTGGCCTCAGACATCCCAAAGGCTTGTTTGTGTGCATTTTGTTGTTTGAAAATGGCCCTTAAAGAAAGTCAATCTGAGCACAATTATGTCTAAAATAGGGCGATTTTCAAACCAAAAGGATAGATGTTTTTCTGGTTTGAAAATGGCCACGTTGGACAATGGATTTTTGGACATTTTTTTCAAAATGTCCACAACTGGATTTGGACATCAAATTGAAATGTTTTAATGTCAGGTTATATGCATGGTATGAAAAATGTGTATCCTGGAGAGGCGTGAAATCATTTTCAAAGGATATATCCTGACAAAAGGATCATACCCAATATTATCTACATCTTTCTGAGCAGTTATCCTGGGAGAACCTGATATTTCATATATTATTTTCTCTGAGGTGTTCAGTGGATTTGGATCAAACAGCAGTTTCTCTCTCTCTCTCTTTTTTATGAAGAGAAAAAAATTGCAAAGAATGACAGCAAAAATATAGCAAGGTTAAAAATTAGATTTGAAGCTGCCAGAATAGTGCATTTCCTTTATGACTATAACAATATTTAACAAAGGAATTTATGGATCAGTTTCTGTAAATGTTTTATGTGCTGTTCTAGCCTTTTCCTGGTGTGATCTGGCTTCAAATAAATAAAGCAAGTGAGGTTGTGTTCGGCTGTTTCTTTTTCCTACAATGAAACGTGATGATACAGGTGCAGGGTTGTCCTTGAGGGATGGATTGTGGGGGGGGGGGGGGGGGGGGGGGAAGATTTGGGCAACCACCCAGTGTCCTGCACCCCTGCTACCGCCTATGGAACTCTGTCATAGTGAACATAAGAATATATGGGTTGCCATATTGGGACAGACCAAAGGTCCATCAAGCCCTGTTTCCAACAGTGGCCAATCCAGGTCACAAGTTCCTGGCAAGATCCCCAAACAATAAAACAGATTTTATGCTGCTTATCCTAGAAATAAGCAGTTTTGGATATAATATGACATAGGAAAATTGTGGTATGTTGTCCATATGCACTGTGCAGAAGGAATGGATCCTCAGGAGCTTAGTCAAGATCGGGAGGCGGGGCTGGTGGTTGGGAGGCAGGGATAGTGCTGGGCAGACTTATACAGACTGTGCCAGAGCTGGTGGTTGGGAGGCGGGGCTGGTGGTTGGGAAGCGAGGATAGTGCTGGGCAGACTTATACGGTCTGTGCCAGAGCTGGTGGTGGGAGGCGGGGATAGTGCTGGGCAGACTTATACGGTTTGTGCCCTGAAGAGCACAGGTACAAATCAAAGTAGGGAGTACACAAAAAGTAGCACATATGAGTTGTCTTGTTGGGCAGACTGGATGGACCTTGCAGGTCGTTTTCTGCTGTCATCATCTACTATGTTACTAACAAAATGATTCTTCTTCAGTATATCTAGCCTTGTGAAATTAACTATTCTTTTTTATTTATTTATTTATTTATAATAAATTTACAATTTTTTTACAAGACATACTCTTGTTATACAGAAACACAGTTGGAAACGGTGATAAAGAAAATGAAACAACAACAGAGGCAAATAAAGTCAACATCCTTAGACCACCATCATTGGGGAAGCGTGACTAAATCAGAGGAAATTATTCTATTACATATATCAACTGTGTATATAGCAATAGATTTTTATTATTATTATTGTACCCCGCGCTTTCCCACATAATGCAGGCTCAATGCGGCTTACATAGTAATTTGAAATACAAAGTTAATAGAAATTTAATAAAACAGTAGAAAACAATGTAAAGTTGGGCTTAGTAGTGTATGATAAGTTGAACTAGATAATATATGACTAGGATAAAAGAGGGTAGACAGGATAGGATAGTGTGATTTGGGAGAAAGGGTAAGGAGGGATAAAATTAAGGAGAGATGGAAAGAGAAGGATGGGAGGTTGGTATTTAAGAACAGAATTGGGGGTGGAAGTTGGCGAGATTAGGTTGGGGCATTAGGGTAGGCTTGCTTAAAGAGATGAGCTTTCAGCATTTTTCTAAAGGGCAAGAAGTCGTTTATTAATCGGATTGGTCTGGGTATAGCGTTCCAAAGTTGGCTGCCCAAAAAGGAGAAACTGGATGCGTAGTAGGTCTTGTATTTAATTCCTCTACAATTGGGAAGGTGTAGGTTAAGAATATGTTTCTAGCAGGGAGGTCGATCAATTCATTCATGTAGCCAGGGGATTCGCCGTGGATGATCTTGTGGGTCATTGTGTTGATCTTAAAATTTATTCTTTCTTTGATGGGGAGCCAGTGAAACTTTGCTCGAAGAGGTGATGCACTTTCGAATTGTGATTTGCCAAAAATAAGTCTGGCAGCCGTGTTTTGGGGAGTTTGGAGTCTCTTCAGTATTTGGGTTTTGCATCCTAAAAAGGCACTGTTGCAGTAGTCAGCGTGGGTAATAACAGTAGACTGTATCAGGTTCCGGAAAGTGTTGAGTGGGAGATAAGGATTCACAATAAGATCAAATATAAAGGCTACACATGATTTCCAATCCTATATTTCTCGTTCCAACATTGTTATTATTTTATCTTTTTAAAATCAAGAAAAACTTTTAATTGGTCTGGGGAATAAAAAGTATATTTTGTCTCTCCATATTGGACCAAGCATTTACATGGATATGCAAGAAAAAATATTCCCCCGAAGTTCAATGTTTCCTGTTTCATTGCCAAAAACATTTTTCGTGCATTAGCAGTGGCAATCCTTGGTCAGCTTTCACCTGGGCGGATCACTGTTGCACAACCGCCCCTCCCCCACCGGGTGCAGCAGCATCCACCCCCCCCACCCCCGGTGCAGCACGACCCCCTCCCCCCCGGCACATCGATACCCCCCCCCGGTTGCATTCTTACCTGCTGGGAGCAGCCGCCCGGCTGTCGGTTCCGCTGGTTCCCTGCTCCCTCTGCCCCAGAACAGGAAGTAACCTGTTCTGGGGCAGAGGGAGCAGGGAACCAGCGGAGCTGACAGCAGCATGGCTGCTTTCTGCACCCCTCCAGTGGCATGCACCCGGGGCGGACCGCCCCACCCTCGGTACCCCACTGTGCATTAGCTATTCTTGGTGCCTTTCCAGATGCAAACTTCCACCTTCCCATCTTTCCTCCTGCCCCTTGTACTACAGTGACATGGGTAAAGCACTAGGGAGAACGTGAGCTGAGAGAGAAAGAGGCACCCTATTAGATTGTAAGCTCTTTGAGCAGGGACTGTCTTTCTTCTATGTTTGTGCAGCGCTGCGTATGCCTTGTAGCGCTATAGAAATGCTAAATAGTAGTAGTAGTAGTAGTAGCACCCTGGGGGCTCTCTTTTCATCTTCTTTTCCTCTCTACTAGTGACATATTTTCTAGATTCAGGAAAAAGTTCACAATAGTGCTAATTTCAATAATTCAAATTAGAGCGTATGTGTAGTTAATAATATGAAAATTGTTAGGTTTTGGTGCTGCTCTGGTCACATCATACAGGGTTGGTGTCTTAACTCTAATAGCCAATACATTGCAGAGAACAGCCTTCTGTTTCCTTCTCCCTGTTGCCTCTCTGGTCTCAGGCAGTAACCTGGAGTGGGGTAATTCTCTATTCTATTCTGGAGCAGACAGCATAGAACAGAGAAAAAAATTAATGTGTGGGACTCTTGCCATTTCCAAGGGACTGATGTAGAGGGTACCAGTACGTATTGCCTGCAGAAAAAAAAAGACCTGATTTCATTTATTTGCCCATGCAGAGGTGGCCTTTTAGCTTGGATACCTTCAAGAAAATGGAACCATTCCTGTTACTCAGTTGGACTTCAAGCATAATCAAAATCAGTCTTTACTGGGCGATGAGACCATGAGCCTTCATTCAGAGCTATCTGTTTTATAACCCCCTCCTCCCACCTACTTCAGCCATTGAAGCTGCAGTTTTTGACAAGGGATCATATGTCACGGCACCTTCCAGATCCTAGTATGCATGCATGCACTCTGAGTCCAGCTCAGTGAGTCCCAAACTGGGCTCTGTGGAACCCTAGGGTTCCGTGAACTATCTTCAGGGATTCCACATCAGTCAGGGCAGGAACAATCCCCAGTCGCTCCTGCCCAGCCTCAAGAGACTGCTGCTGGAGGTCCTGGCAGCCATTTTGAGATTGGAGCCAACACTGGTTGCAACACCGTGGGCACCAGACACAGGGAAGGTGACAGATGGCAATGAACAAATTCTGAAGGTGTGATTATCAACTGTATTGATTGACAGAACCAAGACTCAACACCCACTACCAGGACCTACAGAAGATTTTTTTTAGATAGGATACTTCCTGAGAAAACACATCCTCTAGGTGATACAGCCTGTTTCTATTCATATGCAGTATCCTGTTTTATTGTTTTACTTTCCTTATTGCATCCATCTTTACTATAGAAAGGAGTTGTCGCTTCATTTTGTTTTATATTACACTGTGCTTTTATGGCTATTCTTATGTTCTTCCTTAGATAAGCAAAGCTGTCCTTCTAATGTATCTCCCCTACTTCCCATCCCACATCTGAAAAATATAGCATGGGAAGCCATTGTCACCATACAACAAAACCACCATTTTCTTTTTCGCACGAGCAAAAGGCATGCAAAGAATAAAACCTTGACTCCAGCGGAAACATTTGCCAACTGTTTCCAAACATCAGAACCTAGGGCACATGAAGGGGGAGGGCTTTGACGTGACCTCCTGCTTTTGTTTCCACTTGTTTTGCAGCCTACACAAATGACTGAGAGCTCAAACTGGTCCATTGGAGGAAATTTCCCTTTTGCAAAGACTGTAATTAAAAGTGCAGTTGAAAAGCAAGGCAATGTAGCTACACAATCAAATTGCCATTATTTTACACCGCTTAAGATCTTATATAGTAATTTATTTTCCAGTCTAGCTGACACTGAGTGAACCACGTTCTTTCTTGTCTAACTTTAACAGAAGCTCAGCAATCAATTAGCTGATAACAAGCCAATAAGCTGAAAGCATTTGTTCCACCAAGAAGGAAGTCAGAGAGAGGCGGAGATACCATTCCGAGACATTTCTCATTGTGTGAGCCCTAGAATAGTGAGTTTTGCTAAGTACTTTATTGGACAGAACTAGTAGAAGTTATTTTTTAATTGCTTCTTAAACACTGCTTCAATAGATAAGTCAAGTTAGAAAAAGACTTGTCTTTTTTAAAATATATTGTCTCTGCAGTAAGAGTCTTGATGGTAGTTGAAATGTCGCGGAGGGAGCCTTCTGATCTTAGGCAATCTAATGATGGCAAATGTAATTATTATTAATATTCCTCAGGGTGCCTCTTACCAGGAGAAAGAGTATAGGTTTGCAATGAAGAACTGAATAGTAAAAAAGGTGGAGGAGGAATTTAAAAAAAAATAGAGAAACGGGGATAACGGAGATGAGTAGACTAGTAAGCAGGAAAGATCTGTTTTCTTGTAAATGTGTGAATCAGTAGCCACAGGTGGGCCTGGGTGGGCCAGGGCCCATCCACTTAGGGCTCAGGCCCACCCAACAGTAGCACATATTTAGCGGTAGCAGGTGGAGATCCCAAGCTCTGTCAGCTGAAGACTTTCCCCTGATAGTAACAAAATGCTACTCTCCACAATATTGGCACCTGCACATGCTCAGTTTTCAGTGCATGCCTGCTGCAGACTGCCAAGGTGGAAAGAAGCATTTTCCTGCCAGCTGAGATTTTTTTTTGGTGTGTGTGTTGGGGGAGGGGGGGGGGGGGGAAGAACATTTGGTGCCCACCCACTTCTTAACTAGGCCCACCCAAAATCTGTTGTCTGGCTACGCCCCTGGTGTGAATATTTGCAAGCAAGGCAGAATGAAGGCACAGGCAACCTTGGCACACGCCTAGGGTTCAATTTCTTTTAGGGGCCCTGGGAGATGTGCTTAGGATCCAGGAGGTTAACAGATTATGCATTAACATCTTGAAGCCAGAAGGATGACTAATGCGTTTGGCTGTTTTTCTGAGCTTAAAACTTCGACCTGCAGTTCTCTAATCCCACCCCATGTGGGTGGGCCTGCCCTATTTGCTTCCAGTATCACTAGCAGCAGAGACTGTGGATAGGATCCAGGTACTGGGAAGGTTGTGGGAGTGGAGCACTGGAGGGCAGCACCACTCAGAAAGATTGTGAGTTGGATCCAGTCATCGGAAAGGCAGTGGGAACAGAGCAGTGGTGTAGCCAAGGGTGGGCCCAGGCCCACCCAATAGCAGCACACCTATGATGTGGCTGGCAGGGATCCCTAAGCCCTACCACTAGAGAACTCCCAACAACTGCCCCCTCCTGCATACGTTGTAAATAGCAGATCCAGTGGCGTAGGAAGGGGGGGGGCGGTCCGCCCCGGGTGCACGCCGCTGGGGGGTGTCGGCTCCGCGCTGGTGAACTGCCCTCTCTGCCCCGGAACAGGTTACTTCCTGCTCCGGGACAGAGAAAGCAGTGAACCAGCGCGGACCCGACACACCCCAGCAACGTGCAGTCGGGGCGGATCGGCCCTCCCGCCCATCCCTCGCCGCAGGTATGCGCTCCAGGGGGGGGGGAGGTATGCGCTCTGGGGGGGGGGGTGTGCTCCAGCGGGAGGAGGGTGCGCCGTGCTGCACCCGGGGGGGGAGGGGTGCGCAGCGGCGACCCGCCCCGGGTGTCAGCTCCCCTCGCTACGGCTCTGAGCAGATCTTCGCCTGCAGTGAGCGGCGACTGATACATACAGCTCGCACTGGCCCCACAGCCTCCCCTCCGATGTATTCCCAGAAACAAGAAGTTGCATCAGAGGTAAGGTTGTGAGGCCAACATGAGCAGTGTGCATTAGTTGCTGCTCGCTGCCGGTGAAAATCTGCTATTTAAAAGGTATGCAGGTGAGGGGGGGGGGGATGTTTGAGAGACCATATGGCATGCAGACGAGAGAGGGAGAGACCAAATCACTTGTGGGACAAGGCAGAGTTCTTCTGCCCACCCATCCTGGGCCCAGGCCCACCCAAAATTGGGTGTCTGGCTACGCCCCTGGGGCAGAGCACTGGAATGCTGCTCTAATCACAGTAAGGGAGCAGGTGAGCTGGAGGGAGGGGAGGGAAGGGGTCAGAGTGGATCTTGGAGAGAACCAGTGATTTGCCTGGGAGGGGATAGGAATAGGACATGAATAGAGAAAGTCTGAGCAGGGGCTGCTGCAGGTGGAGGAACAAAGCTGGAGGCAACTGCAGGAACTTTACATGACTTTACAACAGGGCAAGGCTGGGTGGTCACCTAGGCTGGCAGCAGCTTAGGGAAAGGGGTGGTGGTGGTGGTGGTCAAAGAGCACTTCCAGTCAAAGCAAAGCAGCTTATCCTAACAGCCATACAAAATCAAGAATCAAATTCACACATGATGTTCGATTGTATGGGCTGATGTCTGTGTGATGTAGCTGTATAAATATTCTACATACAGGCTGACCTTAATTGAGCTACCAATATAGCCATGGCTCTGACATTATGAGTATTCACATGACCACCCCCCCCCCCCCCC
Organism: Microcaecilia unicolor; assembly: GCF_901765095.1. Lineage (NCBI taxonomy): Eukaryota > Metazoa > Chordata > Amphibia > Gymnophiona > Siphonopidae > Microcaecilia > Microcaecilia unicolor. The sequence continues at coordinate 81,587,188 of NC_044043.1, read as the reverse complement.
CCAGGTTCAAGCCTGCTTGGACTTAAGCACAAGAGACAGAAACATAAAATCATGAAGGCAGATAAGGGCCAAATGGCCCATCCAGTTTGCCCATCCTCAGTAACCACTAACTTCTTCTTTTCCTAAGAGATCCCACATGTCTGTCCCATGCTTTCTTAAATTCTGAAACAGTCCTCGTCTCCACGACCTCTACCAGGAGGCCATTCCACGTATCCACCACCCTTTTCATGAACGAGTATTTTCTCAGATTCCTCCTAAGCCAATTTCCTCTTAGCTGCATCATATGCCCTCTACTAAGACACGTAGGTGCCTTACTTGCGTACAATGCACGTCAAATTAGAACTACTGCCTGGCTACTGCGTGCCCCAAGCGGTAATTCTAATTTTGATGCACGTCCAAAAGGTGCAGCTGAAAATAATTTCTATTTCCTAACGCGTAGCGCTAACTGGGTGGTAATCGGCAGTGTACGGGCGCTGATGATTACCGCCCAGTTAACGCATGAGACCTTAACGCTTAGTCAATGGGTGATGGTAAGGTCTCAGACCCAAAAGAGACACGCGCTGATGTTTATTTTGCCGCACATCCATTTTCGGCAAATAAAGAGGCCTTTTTTTGCAGGCATGCTGAAAACTGGACTTGTGCGTGTCCAATACACGCACCTACACCAGCCAGGCCATTTTTCGGCACGCCTTAGTAAAAAGGACCCTAGGGCTGGAACTACTGTTGGCGCCCATGTTGGGCTGACAGTAGCTCCAGATTAGCGTGCGGTAAGCCCGTGTTGGGCTTATCGCCGCTTTGTAAAAGGTCCCCTAAATTTGCAGGTAACGCATGGTGAAGTCCTGCATTAGGTTGTGGTAACTGCACATTTTACTGCAGTTTTGTGAAAGGGACCCGTGGAGGGGCATTTTCGAAAGGGACGTCCAAGTTTTGATGAGGATGTCCTTGCAAAACGTCCCGATCCAGGGTCGGGGAAACCCGTATTTTCGAAACAAGATGGGCGTCCATCTTTTGTTTCGATAATACGGTCGGGGACGTCCAAATCTCAACATTTAGGTCGACCTTAGAGATGGTCGTCCCCAGTTTTCGGCAATAATGGAAACCGAGGACGCCCATCTCAAAAACGACCAAATCCAAGTCATTTGGTCATGGGAGGAGCCAGCATTTGTAGTGCACTGGTCCCTCTGACGTGCCAGGACACCATCCGGGCACCCTAGGGGGCACTGCAGTGGACTTCATAAATTGCTCCCAGGTACATAGCTCCCTTACCTTGTATGCTGAGCCCCCCAACCCCCCCCCCAACCCACCACCCACAACTGTACACCATTACCATAGCCCTTACGGGTGAAGGGGGGCACCTACATATGGGTACAGTGGGTTTGTGGTGGGTTTTGGAGGGCTCGCTGTTTCCTCCACAAACGTAACATGCAGGGGGGGATGGGCCTGGGTCCGCCTGCCTGAAGTGCACTGCACCCACTAAAACTGCTCCAGGGACCTGCATACTGCTGTGATGGACCTGAGTATGATATCTGAGGCTGGCAATCAATATTTTGAAAGATATTTTTTGAGGGTGGGAGGGGGTTAGTGACCACTGGGGGAGTAAGGGGAGGTCATTCCCGATTCTCTCCGGTGGTCATCTGGTCATTTCGGGCACCTTTTTGTGCCTTGGTCATAAGAAAAACACAACCAGGTAAAGTCGTCCAAGTGTTTGTCAGGGACGTCCTTGTTTCTTTCGATTATGGGTTGAGGACGTCCAAGTGTTAGGCACGCCTTCGCTACGCCTCCGATACGCTCCCTTGAACTTTGGCCGTCCCTGCGACGGAGAGCAGTTGGGGACGTCCAAAATTGGCTTTCGATTATACCGATTTGGACGACCCTGGGAGAAGGACGTCCATCATCCAATTTATGTCAAAAGATGGGCATCCTTCTCTTTTGAAAATGAGCCCATAAGTGATAAAAGAATGTAAGGATTCTGCTGGCTGTTATTATAACAACTAAGAAATAATTTTTATTGCTTTCTCACTGTGCTGCAGCTGTGTTTAGTTATTTTTGAGACTCATACATACTAACATAGTAGATGACGGCAGAAAAAGACCTGCATGGTCCATCCAGTCTGCCCAACAAGACAACTCATATGTGCTACTTTTGTGTATACCCTACTTTGATTTGAACCTGTGCTCTTCAGGGCACAGACCGTATAAGTCTGCCCAGCACTATCTCCGCCTCCCAACCACCAGTCCCACCTCCCACCACTGGCTCTGGCACAGACCGTGTAAGTCTGCCCAGCACTATCCCTGCCTCCAACCACCGGCTCTGGCACAGACCATATAAGTCTGCCCAGCACTATCCCCGCCTCCCAACCACCAACCCCGCCTCCCAACCACCAGCTCTGGCACAGACAGTATAAGTCTGCCCAGCACTATCTCCGCCTCCCAACCACCAGTCCCGCCTCCCACCACTGGCTCTGGCACAGACCGTATAAGTCTGCCCAGCACTATCCCTGCCTCCCACCACCGGCTCTGGCACAGACCATATAAGTCTGCCCAGCACTATCCCCGCCTCCCAACCACCAGCTCTTTTTTAGGAGTTAGTTTAGGTTTGACAGATCCGTAGGGGTATTTTGTTTTTTTTCTGCATTACGTTACGCTGGAGGCATTTTTTTTTTTTTACATAGATAATTTATATCTTTAATGTGATTTTCTCCAAAGATGGGTTCATTTGTTGTGGTGGTATGGATCAGATCCAAGGGTATTATGAGACTGATACCATGTAGCTCCTATCAAGTATGTCCAGTTTTGGAGTTAGGACGTTCGGTATTTATTCGTGTGGGTGCTCTGGGATTGCTTTAAAGCATTTCCATTGTTGCTTCTGATGTGCTCTAGTTTCCCATCCAGCTGTTTTTTTGTTTTGTTTTTAAAGAAGTGGGATTCTGTTCCTCTTGGTATCAGTTTGATTTAGGAAGAGGGCAGCTGGAGGTAATACCAGATGTAATTACACTTTTTACATCTTACTTTTCTAGATAGGTTTTTGTTTCCACTCTTTTGATGTTTCTCTTGACAGTTCTAATAGGGGTTATTTTCTCTACAGTGTGGTGACCTAGTCTTCTGTCTTTTATACTGTCATCTCCCGGAGGCTCCTCTCTCTATGGCTTTTGGCTATCATTTTATTTTTTTAAAACGTTTCTCATCATTTTCACCTTTGTTTCCTTTTTTTCCCTTTCTCACCTGATGTTTTGTGCTCCGAGGCTTTTCCTCAGCAAACCAGTTCTATTAACTATTCAGCCCCTGGCGCAGGTGGTGTGTTGACCAGGGCCGCTGAGGGGGGTGGGGGGTGAGGGGGGCAAAATTCCCCGGGTCTGGTCTCCAAAGGGGGGGCCAGGGTCCGGGTCCAGTGCCAGCAAATTTCTTTCTGCTGCCTGCTTCTGGGTCTGTCCTCCCCTGCTCCTGTGTGTTGCCCAGGACCCGGATAATTGCATTAGTGCAATATCGAGTTAATGCAATCCTCTGAGTCCTGACTCCTGGCATGGACAGGAGCAGGAGAGAAGAAAAGAACACAGCGAAGGTGACAAGATGGATGACGCCAAACAAACTTCTACTGGACTCAGAAAAAAGTTCACAGCAAGAGTTTATTCTTAAAAAAACTGGACTCGACACGAGTCGTGTTTCGGCCGTTCAGGCCTGCCTCAGGAGTCCCAGTATGGCAAAGTGCTATTGGTTCTCATAAGGAGAGTCTTATGCAAACACTGGATTTCTCTAACAACACCTTAGGAGAATGGAGAAAGAAAACTTCTGAGCTTCTTGATGAGAGTGTGAGCGTCACTGTTCTCGAAGCATGAAAAGCTCACACTCTCATCAAGAAGCTCAGAAGTTTTCTTTCTCCATTCTCCTAAGGTGTTGTTAGAGAAATCCAGTATTTGCACAAGACTTCTCTTATGAGAACCAATAGCACTTTGCCATACAGGGACTCCTGAGGCAGGCCTGAACGGCCGAAACACGACTCGTGTCGAGTCCAGTTTTTTTAAGAATAAACTCTTGCTGTGAACTTTTTTCTGAGTCCAGTAGAAGTTTGTTTGGCGTCATCCATCTTGTCACCTTCGCTGTGTTCTTTTCTTGGTTTTTCCATTGTGGAGGTCCGCTTTCTTCTGTGTTTGCCGTTCAGGAGCAGGAGAGGACAGACTGTGGAAACAGGCACGCAGAAAGTGGCTTGCTGGGGCCAGGCCCCCCCTTGGAAACAAAGACTGAAAGGGGGAGGGCGGGCGGGAGGGAGCGGCAATGCAAGTGGGAGGAGGGTGGCTTTCGGTGGACCAGTTCTGCCCCAGGCCTGGCTATGCCTCTCGGCGGCCCTGGTGTTGACATATTTTTACTTATTTAAGCAAACTTACTATACCACCTTAACTAACCAGCAGACCAAGGTGCTTTACAATTCTAACAACAATAACAACAAAATAGGACAGTAAAGAGTAATCAGTCATTCACACAGCCATATCAAAGTAGTCAGGGGAAAACAGGGAAAAAGAAGCGGTACAGGATTTAGGAATTAGGTACAGGAGAAAGGAAGGGGAAGGACAGGAAAGAAAGGAACCAGTGGAGTCCATAAAAAAGACAGACCTAAGCTATATTATAAGCTTGACAGAAGAGCCAAGACTTTACAGCAGGGTTAAACTTTTTAACAGATAGTTCAGCATGGATCTCAAGAGGAAGAGAGTTCCAGAAGAACTGGGCTGCGAAGTAGAACACACAACGTCTAGTCAACTCAAGTGAGGCTTGCTTAGGGTCAGGGAGAACAAGACGGTAGTCATTTATTGAATGGAGCTGACGGGCAGGAGAATAGGGAATAGTTAAATTAGCTAGGTATCGAGGGCATCCAATCCTGAAAGCTTTAAATGTTAATGTTAACAGTTTATAAATACTTCTCAGCTCAACAGGGAGCCAGTGATGTTCCCGGAGTAAGGGAGAGACATGATCATTATTTTCTGGCATGACAGACTTGTAATCTAATTTCTGTGTTCTGTTGAGCCTTTGAAAGATATTGATTGATACCAGATTCTTTTCCTTGCTGGTACTTGGTTAGTGTATGCTAATGCTTTTTAGTTTATGTCATAAAAATTGACTCATCTGTCTTGCACTTTGGGGGGCCCCTTTGGTTTAGGGTGGATCTGGTTGGGATGGCACATGGTTGGGGGGGGGGGGGTCCTTATGCTACATTGCGGCCTGCATGTTTTGAATCTCATTACTATACAAAATGGGGTGACTTAATTATTTCTGTGTTAGGCCAACGTAACAGTATTAGTGCCCTGTAGCATGTGTTAGGGGGCAAAAACACAGGTTAGTTCCCTAACACAGCTTGATAACTACCCCCTCCTTACTTGCCTTTTTTTAGGGAATTCAAAACTACAAGTCCCTTCATGCCAGTGGCGTAGCTATGGGGGCCACAGGGGCCTGGGCCCCCCAAAATTGGCTCTGGGGCTCCCGGTTTGGCTGGCGGGGGCCCCCAACCCCCGCCAGCTGAAGCGTTTATCTGTCCCGTGCTGGTCTCGCACTTGCCTCCTCTCCTGTTTCCAGTCGCGCCATGCATGGACCCTCACCAGCAAAGGTACCTTGCGGTGGCAGCGGGGGGTTGGGGAGTTGGTGGCAGCAGGGGGGGGGGGTCTGAAGCGGTGAGGTAGGTGGGCTAAAATGTGCCCCCCCCCACACTTTGGGCTCTGGACCCCCCTCCAGCCGAGGTCTGGCTACGCCCCTGCTTTATGCAATGGGATAAAACCAGGACTGGATCAACATATCCTGAAAATCTGGAGCCAGCTGTCAAGGCAACCCTAGCTTGTGGTGCACATAGTCGAAAGAGAATGCATTCGAGATATCTGTCATTTGTTGTAAAATTCACCTCTATCAAAATCAAATCAAAATAAATCACCACCATCAAAGGTGCCAGGTGTATGCAACAGAGAGATCACCGACTTGGGATTCAATTTTATTTTCCCCATAAACTGTGATTCATTCTCTTATTTCACGATGCAGTTCCTGTCTGTTGCTGAATGTATTGTTTTGGTTCGTTTTTTTAGCTTGGTAGACAGCTGCAAGTTGTGAAAAATCCAGAGAGGTAAATCAAACTACTGTACTGTATGCCCTTAGAAACTGTGTGCCGCCGACCCCCCCCCCCTCCGCCGCCATTGCTGACACCCCTCGCCGCCGCCAGCACCACCACCACCAACTTTGATCCCCCCCGCCCGCCTACCTTTGCTGGCAGGGGACCCCATCCCCCGCCAGCCGAAGTCTTCTTCCTTCGTTTGGTTTCTGAGTCTGATGTCCTACACATACAACGTGCAGGATGTCAGACTCACAGAAACAGAACGAAGCCTTGCGACCTGCAGGGCTTCGTTCTGTTTCTGTGAGTCTGACATCCTGCACGTTGTAGGTGCAGGACGTCAGACTCAGAAACCAAACGAAAGAAGAAGACTTTGGCTGGCGGGGGTTGGGGTCCCCCGCCGGCAAAGGTAGCAGACGGCGACGGCGGGTTGATGGCGGGAGGGGGGTTGAGAGGGTCATCGGCAGGGGGGTCCTGGGCCAAATCTATGGGGCCCAGGCCCCCGTGGCCCCATAGTAGCTACGCCCCTGCTTAGAAATACAGCATGTAGGGCCAGTACTTCCATTTGGCAAACTAGGCAGTCACCTAGCGGGCTGAGATCCTGAGGGTGGCAAAAGGCAGTGGGCAGGTAATTTAAATTCTAGCCTTCCAAGTTCCCCCTCTTCTGGAGGCTCTATCTCAGTGCGACCCTGGCAGTTCAGCCTCCAAGGTTCTGTTTAGGGTTAGTCTTTGCTGTATGAGCCATGGGATGCCAAAACCATACCATACCAGATTATATGGTACCATTAATAAACTTACCTCAAAGAAACACCAAATATGAGGCAAGAAACTGTCTCAGACTACACCTCCAAAATTGCAAAAAAAAAGTGATCTACAAAACTGTCCACTCTGCAGACTTCACTTACCTAGGAACCAAATGGTGGAACTCCTTCCCACCCAAAATAAGAAATATACAGGAATATACTAGATTCCGCAAAATCCTCAAATTGTTCCTATTGAAACAAACCCTCACAAACAACAGCCATATCTCAAACAATTAATTCTTATCTAAATTGGTTATTACTCTATTTACCATTAATTTTCTCTTTGCTCCATGTACAATTTCTCATTCATAACAGATTTTCTAAATGTTAAACATCCATAGCTATCCCAGTATGTTTTGGATTCTTATAACAAATTACTTTCTTATGCATTATTCTTAGTTATCTATCCAATACTGTTTATTGGACTCAAACTTGTTTGGGATAATGTGGGATATAAATGTCACAAATAAATAAATAAACCTCATTACTCATACATTAGAGTAGTTTCACACAGTACAAGAAGCTGGCATGCTTTTAAGCACCTTTTCTCCTGCCAGCCACAGGAACCGAGCAGCCAAGGGAAGTGTTGGTTTAGGGCCTCAGAGGAAGCCAATCCTAGCAGGTAGGTAGCAAGAAGGGCTGGAGTCAGAGTCATGTGTGTGGGCGCAGGAGGGGGAGCAAAAGATTCAAGTTTTGTCTAGAGAACTAAATATCCTTGTACCGGCTCTGGCAACACGCCAGAAATAAGGAAGTGTTTATGGTGGTACCAGGTTCATTCACAATAAGTACCGTAGTATGAATTGCAGGGCAGCTAATTACCATATTGGTGAACAAAAGAACAATGACTAGGAACTATCTGGACCCGTCTTGCTAGGGGTAAGGGCACTACAGAACCAGTCGGGTAATTTCTGCTGGCAATTTCCCAAGAAACGCTATGCCAATATGTGAAATATATTATTTATTATATATGATAATAAATATGATACTGTGATAAGGTTAGTAACAGTGGCCCTAAAGAGAAGCAGCCAACCCCCGAATTACAATACCCAAAATACCTTGAGAGAAGGAAAGAGGAGGGCAGACCCAGAAGTGTGGAAGGGATTTCTAACACCAGCAGAGGAAGAAGTAGCTCAGTGCAAGGCAGTTACTCCATTCACCACTAGAGGGAGAAGAAGAGAAGAAGCCCAGTTCCTTTGGTTGCAAAAGCAGTATGTAATTCCCCCCAGCTGTGAGAATGGAAGAACAGATTTCCTGAAAGCTCCCAGTAACCAGGAGGGAGAGGAGACTTACTTGGAGGAAAAGGAATCCATGGAGTATGTGGAGGAGGGAAAGGGCCTGCCTCTAGAACTTCCTAGGCTAGAGGAGCAAGGTACCATGGATTGGGAGAATACAAACACAGCCCTTTCCAGCACTTAAAGGCAGTGTGGGAGGCCACAGAAGTTTTGGTGCTGTGAAATGGGAGGTGAACCACCAGCCCTGCTCAATTGCAGGGCACCTGAAGTGCACAGAGGAAGGCAAGGTGGATTAATTATTGTTTTCTTTGGAAGAGATTTTCTGTGTGAGATTGTTCAGACTGTTTGTGACACAGAGAAAAGGGGGTCGAACTGTTAATAAGCCCTTCTTAGGGGGGAAAGTTCTTTTTGGAAAGGAGGGGGAACCCCGCCTGGCCTTTCTTGGGAGCATTGGAACTGAATTTTTATTGTGCTGTTTGAACTGAATTGAGCCTGAGTTTTGGATTGTGCTTTGTGGAACTGAGCCTGAATTAAAACTTTTTGAACTAGGTCTTAATTAAAGTGGTGAATTGCAATGGAGCCCTGTGTGCTGAACAGGAGGAGTGGCCTAGTGGTTAGGGTGGTGGACTTTGGTCCTGGGGAACTGAGGAACTCCCACTTCAGGCACAGGCAGCTCCTTGTGACTCTGGGCAAGTCACTTAACCCTCCATTGCCCCATGTAAGCTGCATTGAGCCTGCCATGAGTGGGAAAGCGCAGGGTACAAATGTAACAAAAATAAAACAGATACTATTGGAGATTCTACATGGAATGTTGCTACTATTGGAGATTCTACATGGAATGTTGCTCTTCCACTAGCAACATTCCATGTAGAAGCCTGCGCGGCCACATTGGTGATCTGCAAGGGCCGACTTCTACATGGAATGTTGCTAGTGGAAGAGCAATATTCCATGTAGAATCTCAAATGGTAGCTACAGTGGAGGAGTGGCCTAGTGATTAGGGTGGTGGACTTTGGTCCTGGGGAACTGAGGAACGGAGTTCGATTCCCACTTCAGGCACAGGCAGCTCCTTGTGACTCTGGGCAAGTCACTTAACCCTCCATTGCCCCATGTAAGCCGCATTGAGCCTGCCATGAGTGGGAAAGCGCGGGGTACAAATGTAACAAAAAAAAACAAAACCCTGGAGCGGAAGTGGGAACAGAAAGCAAACACACACAACAAATTCCTATAGAATAATATAAAAGATATACACACACACACACACAAGATATCTGCATATAAATGTATATCTGGCAGTGCTGAGAAATATACCTGAGAACCAATCAGCTAAATAAACCATGCCCCTGAATCCAAGCCAGCGTTTGGCAACAAACAATACAAATCTGACTCCCCACTGCCAAAATCTCACCATGAGACTTGCTTCTTTGCTGATCTCTGGATAGATAAAAAGCTCCTTCTTTCAGCTACAGCTGTGACCAGTTAGCTGATCTGTAAACAGATAACCTTATCAGTTCCTTAGCTAAGGCAGCCAGACATAGCATCAGTAATCAGCTGTAGTTATTAGCTGACTTCCCTGCCAGAGGAGAAGGCAGCGATGCTAGTTCTTTGGCAGGATGAGACCCTGTCTTTTCCAGAGTTGCCAGCGTAGCTGCCACTCTATTTGGTACCGGGTAGAATATGAGGGTTTTTTTTTTTTTGTCCCACAAAAGGATCTGAGCACAACTCTGTCCATAGTTTTCTGACGATTCTTTTGGACCAATTAGGCCATGCATTCTTGGTGTCAGAATGATCGAATCCAGCACAGCTAAGACAAAGAAGTCCAGTGTTGATCCAAACACTCTCCCTTAGCCTGTGGCACCTAGCCTAGGGGCCCACAAATGGTATCACATACTTGGGGGTAATACATCTGTCCAGCAAGGTACTTCGCCCCCTTAGATGAAATGCAGATATTCTCTGCGGCTTCCAGTGTCCTTGGTCAGTCAGTAGTGTCCATGGGCTGATAGGAACTGTCCAAACAGCCATTTTACGTTTGTTCACATAGATGATGCAGGTTCAGGCCTGTAAGTAGACGTAGGCCTCAGTTGCGTACAAGGTGACACACTGGAGATACGCCTACAGTACCATTCATAGAGAACTGGAAAGAACACTTTGGAAATCTGGCTGCAGGCAGACTCTATGAAGTTTCAATGAGACTATGATAAAAGTGAATTTCTTTGAAGCAGAATTACAGAATCATGACGCATGTCAACAGTTGGTCTCCTGAAGTCCTCTAAACTAAGCAAAGTTACTTTTCATATAGAAGTTCTCTTTGAAATTTTTTGTGACCATTTTGACTTAAAATTTGTGATCATTCATATGGCTATGTAAGATTAAGATCAATGAGGAACTGTGGTAGGAAGCAAACCATGCTAAGTCTTACCGTCTGATGGTCCACAAAAAAAATGGGGTTTTTTTGAGACAAAAATCATGTTGAGATATAATTTTAGTGTTTGATTAGTCATTTCCCCCATGCCGTACTTAAATTTGGACTTTGTGGTGGAGATACATCATGCATGTTCACTGCAGATATCATGAAAAGTAGACTAACTATGCGTTTTCCAATAGATTGTTCGGAAACATTGGTGTAAGTCATCAGTTAGGCATATGAGGGTTAAAGTACAAGGTAGAGTACCTCCATTCATTGAAAAAGCTCTCTCTTCTCCTATAGATTGAACTTTCAAGCAGTTGACTGTTGCAGACTTCTGAAGTGGAAACTCCAAACCAGCAAGTTGGATCTTCACAAACGTAAGTTAAAGCTTATTATATTAGAGTACAATATATCATAAGGCTGTACTGCTGTGTTTTAGGTGTTCAAGAGGGGAAAATGCTTTCTGTTATTACCTCTTATTTGTGTTGTGTGCTCATTGTTTTACCCTTGTCCCATTACTAATTTGTGAAAAAGGTGTTTTAATATCCATTCTTTCTTTGTTGTAAGTTAAAGATCTACTGCTCTTGGTACTCCTTCAGCACTGTAGAGCAGTGCTTCTCAACCAAGGGCACACCCAGCCAGTCAGGTTTTCAGGATATCCACAATGAATATGTATGAGACACATTTCAGTGCACTGCCTCATTAGTATGTGAATCTCTCATGTATATCCAGCCCTTAGGGTTTTCCGGATATCCACATAGTAACATAGTAGATGATGGTAGATAAAGACCTGTACGGTCCATCCAGTCTGCCCAACAAGATAAACTCGTATGTGCTACTTTATATGTATACCTGACCTTGATTTGTCCTTGCCATTTTCAGTGCACAGACCGTAGAAGTCTGCCCAGCACTAGATTTGCTTCCCAATTACCGGTGTTGCCACCCAATCTCTGCTAAGCTTCTGTGGATCCATTCCTTCTGAACAGGATTCCTTTGTGTTTATCCCACACACTTTTGAATTCCATTAGATAAACACAAAGGAATCCTGTTCAGAAGGAATGGATCCACAGAAGCTTAGCGGAGATTGGATGGTAACACCGGTAATTGGGAAACAAATCTTGTGCTGGGCAAACTTCTACAGTCTGTGCACTGAAAATGGCAAGGACAAATCAAGGTCAGGTATACATATAATGTAGCACATACGAGTTTATCTTGTTGGGCAGACTGGATGGACCGTACAGGGCTTTATCTGCATTCATCTACTATGTTACTATGTGGATATCTTGAAAACCCTAAGGGCTGGACGTGCCGCAAGGACTGGGTTAAGAAGCACTGCTGTAGGGTCACTACTTCATGCACTGAGAGGAAATGACTTTGTGCAAAAACTCAACTTCGCCACTGGTAAAATAATGAAAGCCAAGTTCTCTTAGAAGTTCATCAATGAAATGACCACTCCTGTTATGAGGATTAATTAGTCTTGGTGTAAAAATCAATGGCTTTCTAAATAGGTAATTCTATTTCCTTCCTCCCTTCCTTTTAAGTGTTTGTCCTTGAACCAAGATTAGATTCTTTGGTTGTAAAACACATTTATATTCTCCTTGCATTTGGTTTTGTGCATATCCATTTTATAATTGTAAATGAAAAACCTTGGGAAACCTAGTTGTCTGTTTAGATGCAGATCTTACTTTAGAGGCTCATATTTCAAGTGCTGTATCCTCTACTTTTGGTTACTTATAAATGATTAAGATCAACTATGGGCTTACTTGTTATCAAAAGACTTGTTGATACTGGTTCAGGCATTTTTACATTCAAGCCTGGATTATTGGAACTGCTCCAGTCCATCATTCGGTTACTACAGGTTTTACAAACATGGTAGCCAGGCTTCCTGGAGATTTGAAGCACATTGATCATATGTCTTGAATTCTTCATTGGCTTTTGGCATCTTTTAGAGTTAAATTTAAGATTTTGACTGAAGTTTTTATACTTTAGAATAGAGATGTTCCAATTTATTTATGACAGAAGGTGTCTTCTAAAGATGTGTTTTGCATTCATAGAATGATAATTTACTATGCATTTCTACCCCTGAAAGAATATATATCTAGAGACCTATTTGTTTTAAATGTATCACTATGGGGTCCTTTTATTAAGTGGTGGTAAGCCCAACGCGGGCCTACTGCTCGCTACAGGAAGTTCTGCCATGAAGAATACAGAGAAATTAAAACAGTAGTAACATCTGAATAACTATAATTAAGAAATCCAACTCTCTAGTTCTAGTCCCCATAAGTGCAGAAACACATTAAACAGTGTTGGGGACAAAGGCGATCCTTGTGGGACTCCGTATGAGTTTTACCAGGAGTCAGAAAGTTTATTATTCATTTTAACTTTATACAATCTTTGGGCTAGCCCCCCCCCCCCCCCCCCCCCCACCCATGAAACCAGTGAGAACCTGTCCTGAGATCTCCTTTACTTCTAAAACTTCTAAGACATTTGCTTATTTCCGATCTGAGGAAGAAGGGCAACCTTCGAAAGCTAATCAAGAAATGTATTAAGTTATGTCCAATAAAAAAGGTATCATCTTATTTTCTTTTCCATGTTTTATTTTGTTTGATTTCTATTGATAACCTTAAGAGTGGACTAACACGGCTACCACACTCCTCTTCTAAAACCTGTAATAACATTGCACAATCTACCAGGTTGAAGGCGCTTGAAAAATCAAACTGAAGTATAAGCATTTTGTTCACTTCATTGAGTGCTGACCTGGTAGTGTCAATGAAAGATTCTAATATGGTACTGTACGCCGAACGAAAACCTACCTGAGAAAAATGAAGTATATTATGAGTTTCTAAATATTCCATTAGCTGACATGTAACCAGTCCCTCCATCAATTCAGTAAATAAAGGTATTGATACTGTAATTTGAAAACAGAATAGCTAGATTATTTTTTATTCTTTATTCTGTTCAAGCAAGCCTACCAAAATGACCCAAACTAATCCTATGAACTCATCTACCCAACACAGATCCAGAAGATTATGAAATTTACCATCCCAGGGCTCGCCCAGGGCAAGAGCATGCCCCCCCCCCCCCGGGCGTTTTACATGGTCACGGTGACTTTCCGAACCTGGAAGCGGCAGCACTACCGCTGCAGGGAGTTACTTCTGGCAGCTGCAGTAAAGGGAAGAGGCAGGTGGCGGCGGCGGCGGAAGGGCAACGTATGGGAATCGCTGCCGCTTCCGGTTTTGGAAAGTCACCATGACCAGGTAAAATACTGGTAAAATGCTGCAAAGCCGCCCTCCCAGATGCCACTCCTAAAGAGTGCCGCCTGAGGCTCCTGCCTCAGGTGGCCTAATGGTCGGGCCGCCCTTTCATCACCCTTTCCATCAAGAAGTATTTCCTCAGGTTATTTCTGAGTCTCTCCCCTTTCACCTTCATCCTCTACCATTTAACCTCTACCATTTGTTGGCTCTTCACCCCTGTCCTTTGCCCGTGTCATCCCGTGTACCACCCCCCCCCCCCCCCGTCATATTCTGTTTCTGTGCCATCTCTATATTGAATTGTATACTCTTGACTTAATGTAAGCCACATTGCGCCTGCTTATGTGGGAAAATGTGGGCTACAAATGCACCAAATAAAAATGACCCAGACTACATCTCCCACCAAATTTCCCTATGCTTTTCCCATATCCCATCCCCCTCCCGCTACCCCTCCTCCAATGCTCAACCACACCTTGCTCATACCTCTCCTACTTCCTTCGCCCTTGCCCATCTCTACCTACCTATCTCTTTTATTATTCTGCTTTAATTAACCTATTTTCTCTTTATCAATTCTCTGTAATCCATATTATTATGTAAGCCGCATTGAACCTGCCTTGAGTGGGAAAGCGTGGGTTACAAATGTAATAATAAATAAAAAAATAAATAATATAGGAGTAATTATATCACTCAAACTAGTGGAGAATTGACCTAACACTAGTGAGTATTGTAGCCAAGATAACAACCACCTTCTAAAACTGATGGATGCTGATTTTATAATATAAGGTGGACATGAATCAAGTTGACAATAAGAGTTGGCGTACTTCTTAAACAGTGCATCTAGTTGACACCAACTAGGTGGTGTACATTTGGACCAGACCCTATCTGTTGGCATTGCTTCCCTATTAAGGGAACCTCTCGAAATTGAGATCTTATAGAAATTTATTTTGAAAATATTCTGCTAACTCAAAAGCAATAGGGACCTTGTCCGAGACTGAAGAATGATGTTGATGAATATCAGTTAAATCAATTACAAGTCGAAAAAGCCATTTAATGTTAAAAATCTTGCTCCCATTCGAACTAGAAGAGTATTCTCTCCTTTTAATGTTTAAAGTAATTTTATATTTATGAATAGCTAACCTCCCTTTTTGTTTGTTTAAAGCTGTTATCTCCTTTTGCAAAGGTTCTTCTGTGAACCATTTGCTAATTTGCAATATTTTACTCTAGTATGTTTTGGTGCTAAACGATCTAAAATTTTCCAACTTTAGGCCCTGTTTACTAAGCCATGTTGTAGGCATTTTTGGTGCACGTTAATGCTAGAGACACTCGTATATTCCTATGGGTGTCTCCAGGGCCGCCGAGAGGGGGGGACAGGAGGGACAAAATTCCCCGGGCCAGGGCCTCCGGGGGGGGGGGGGGGGGGGGGGGGGGAGGGCGGACCGCCCTCTGTCCGTCGCTCCATGGCATTGAACTTAAGCGCCTCACCTTCGAAAGCGCAGCAAGCAGCGGCAGACCACTCCTTCCTTCCATGTCCTGCCCTCATCTGATGTAACTTCCGCGAGGGCGGGACACGGAAGGAAGGAGTGGTCTGCCACTGCTTGCTTCGCTTTCGAAGGTGAGGCGCTTAAGGTCTGTGCAGAGGGCCCGGGGATGGAGAGAGGGCCCGGTGGCGGGTGGGCCCAGCGACCTTGGGTGGGGGGGCCCCGGGGCGGCCTTGATCTGGGCCTGGCCCTGTCTCTCGGTGGCCCTGGGTGTCTCTAGCATTAGCGCATGCTAAAAAATGCTAGCACACCTTAGTAAACAGGGCCCTATGATTCTTCCAATCTTTTACAAAAGCAGCTGGCCCATCACTACTCCAGCTTAAATCAAGCTCCTGCCAGAATAACATGCAATCAACTTTCCCTCTAGTAATACACTCAGATTTTTGTGTCCTATTTGTTTAAATTGTCTTCAATTAAAATTAAATAAAAACTGATCAGACCACAAAGAGTTCGACCAAGAAACATCTGAGATCATGAAATTGGTAAACGTCCTCTCACTTTGAGTATATGCAACTAGATCCAGCTAATGTCCCCTATCATGAGTAATGATTAGCGGAGGCATAAAATAGTTTAAAGCTGACAGAAAACAATTCTTTTACTTGTAAATTATCTACATCGTATAAATGTGAGTGGATTGAATTTCAAAATATAAAATAATGATTTTTTTTGCATGATGCCATTTCCCAGGGGAACAATATACATGTTAAAGTGTCTGCTAATGTCTCATCCTAACTGCAAATATTTCTAACTATGGGGAAATAGATGTTTCTAATATATTTACTCCAAATATATCTTTATAAATAAAAGCAACATCATAATCTTGTAACCCAGTGGGCACATTTGATTGATCAGAGAGTCTTCTGACTTCAACCATGTTTCAGTTAAGAATAGACAAACCTGGTTGTGTTATTGTTGTTGTTTTGTAATCTTTATTTTTGAATGTTGGAACAGAGGGTGCGAAAACAATAGGGGACGCCTGTAAGGTTCCATACAGCATGAATTACAATACAAGGCAAAGGTAATAATAAAATAGAATATGAGATCAATTCAATGTGCCCCCCATCGGCATGAAAAGGAGCAAAAAGAGAGCACCAACAACAGCAGGATGTACCATCCCTACTCTTGTATTCGGAGTGGAGGAGTGGCCTAGTTGTTAGGGTGGTGGACTTTGGTCCTGGGGAACTGAGTTCCATTCCCACTTCAGGCACAGGCAGCTCCTTGTGACTCTGGGCAGGTCACTTAACCCTCCATTGCCCCACGTAAGCCGCATTGAGCCTGCCATGAGTGGGAAAGCGCAGGGTACAAATGTAACAAAAATAAAATAGATACTATTGGAGATTCTACATGGAATGTTGCTATTCCACTAGCAACATTCCATGTAGAAGGCTGCGCAGGCTTCTGTTTCTGTGAGTCTGACGTCCTGCACGTACGTGCAGGACGTCAGACTCACAGAAGCAGAAGCCTGCGCGGCCACATTGGTGATCTGCAAGGGCCGACTTCTACATGGAATGTTGCTAGTGGAATAGCAACATTCCATGTAGAATCTCAAATAGTAGCAACAGTGGAGGAGTGGCCTAGTGGTTAGGGTGGTGGACTTTGGTCCTGAGGAACTGAGTTCGATTCCCACCAGGCACAGGCAGCTCCTTGTGACTCTGGGCAAGTCACTTAACCCTCCATTGCCCCATGTAATCCGCATTGAGCCTGCCATGAGTGGGAAAGCGCGGGGTACAAATGTAACAAAATAACAAAAAATAAATAAAATAAACTCAACTTGGTTTTATTTAAACCCTATAAACAAACCCCAACATGCACACCAATCAACACTCAAAGCCACACGCAGGCACATCCCCAGCCAAACATTCCCCTCCTTCCCGTGGAGTCTCTACTTGCCCTGCCCAGGTGGACAGATCATGGCTTAGTATGTTTGCCAAATTGCTGAATGTTAAAGTCCCCCCCCCACTCCCAAGAGAAGTTGATATTCAGAGAAAGCCAGCACTGATATGACTACCACAGAGTAAAACTTGTGACTATATACATTGGTTGCTAAGAAATTAAGAAACAAGAGTTTATGACCCCAAAGCTCCCCAGCCATAATAACACAATGACCCTCTTTGTCCTGGATCACCTTATAAAGATGAAATGGCAACTGCCTGTGGAGCGATATTGCAATACCTCTTTGTCTCCCATTATAAGCTGAATACCCAGTATCCTCCACCCAGTCTCTCTTTAATATTTCATGCTCTAAAGCAGTAAGGTGTGTTTCCTGGAGATAAGCTATATCCACCTTTGCTAGGTGAGTTGACACCTACAACATTCAAAGTGATCATTTTCAGGTTAATCATTATGTATGCATGCTAGGCCCCCTGGGGAAAAAGACTCACAGAACAGCCACTAGCATCATGGAAAACAGTAAAACCCAGCAGAGCTGACCATGGGAAAACAGGACTGCATGATTCCTCACCACTTAAAAGAACCCTAGCAGCCACACCAACATACATACCCACACACTCACACAAACCCCACAATCTCCCCTCCTCTCACACAATCTCCCCTCCTCTCACACAAACCCACCACCCCACAATCTCCCCTCCTCTCACACCCGCACACTCACACAAATCCCACCACCCCACAATCTCCCCTCCTCTCACCCAATAAGGCTTCTGAAGCCAACATCTACTCTTTCGTCTTTTCCCAAACTGCGGGCGAAGGCCCAAACAGAAAAAAACAGCCCTCTTCGGGAGATCCTGCAACCACTAAGGGATAACATACTCTGGAGGAGCCTGGTGCAAATAATCTTGAACACCACACCACACCACCCCCCCCCCCCCCAAAAAAAAAAAAAAAAGATTGAACAGCTGAAGATTACAGTCAAACAACAAGTTGCTCAGAAGGTATGGGGAGGAAGGAGAGAAAAGAGACTAGAAAGGATACAGAGACTCCATTCAGATATAAAGTGAAAGAGGGAGACCTCCCCCCCACGCAGCGGGAACATGTCTCTGTTTAACAAAGATGTTGCTAAACATTCTGAAAATACTAAAATGAGTCCCAAAAAGAGGTCCATGGCCAAATAGCTCCCTCTGCTGCACTCCAGTCTATCTGTAAGAACCACCTGCGTGCTCAGATCCCTATACAAGCCATGAGCTGGTCCAAAGGTGCAAGTAGACTAAAGGTAACTATGCTTAGCAAAGGTGCTCCCCATAGTCCAGTCCCACGAGCATTAAATATGAGCAATTAAGTCTACTCTGTCTCCAACCCCATGTCCAAAAGGGCCACAAGGGCATCCTCCATACAGTATGTTGCTACTTTCCAGATCTCCATAGCTGCACCATTCCATGAATAGGCGAGCACATGATGTGAAATCTAAGCATGGCCTGCACTGGGGCTGGGTCTAAGGCTTCCCTCCCTGGAACAAGCCCCCAACATATCTAAGGTATTCAGGCCATCCAGGAAGTTTACTAGCAGTTTTTTTTTGCCAATGAGGATAAGAGTCTGTTCATTGTGCCACACTCGCAACTTTGTAGGATAGTCCAGGGCAAACTGCTCTTCCAGCTGGTTACGCAGTTCTGTCATCTTTTTTTGCAAGGCTCCCAGCTGTCCTGACATGCGCACAGCCTCGTTCTCTCACTACGATACCAGACGTTCCATCTCTGTGAGCCTGTGGGAGTGAGAATTGAACTTTTCATTTATCTTATCGACTGCCAATTACAATTTATTTAGAGAGTCCTCCAGTTCTGCCGTTACAGTCTGGGAAATCCCCTGGGCCCACTCCCTCCGCCATTTTGGATTTTTTGGGTGGTGCTTTACTCTGAGAGGTTCAAACTCCTCTTATTGACCTATAAGTGCATTCACTTTGCAGCTCCTCAGTACCTCTCCACTCTCATCTCTCCCTACATTCCTCCCCGGGAACTCCGTTCACTGGGTAAATCTCTCTTATCTACACCCTTCTCCTCCACTGCTAACTCCAGACTCCGTTCCTTTTATCTTGCTGCACCATATGCCTGAGCTCCATCTCTGGCCATCTTCAAATCTAAGCTAAAAGCCCACCTTTTTGATGCTGCTTTTAACTCCTAACCCTTATTCACTTGTTCAGAACCCTAATTTTATCATCCTCACTTTAATATTCCCTTATCTCTTGTTTGTCCTGTTTGTCTGTCCTAATTAGATTGTAAGCTCTGTCGAGAAGGGACTGTCTCTTCATGTTCAAGTGTACAGTGCTGTGTACGTCTAGTAGCGCTATAGAAATAAGTAGTAGTAGTAGTAACTTTGCAGGCATATCACATTCCAGTCACTCAAAACGCTCTCTGCCTCCTCCCGGATTTCTTCAAATGCTTCTTTAGTAGGGTTTCATATAAAAATTCCCTTCTGGCTAATTTATTTAGCAGGTAATAGCAGGTCTCCCATGACGTTTGGGCTTTATGCTGCTTGTTAGGAGGCAGGCATCACGTGACACCCCCCCCCCCCCCCAGTTGAGTTGTTCCTAACCAATTTTTTAAAAATATATGTTTTGTTACTCATAGATCAAATATTTGTGCGATCGCAAGGAATGGGAACTATAGAACCTTCAGAATTTGTGACACAAATTATCAGTTTTAGAAAGGCTTGGATGCATTACTACATTTCACTTGAGTTCTGTAACCATTTCTTACAGTGAGGCTGTCGTACAGTTACATTAACTTCAATCAGTTTAGGCATAACATCAGTACTATTTATCAGTACCCTAGGTCGAGGCAGTGAAATATATAACGACATAGGTCAACGGATGGTTGTTTGAATTGTAGGAATATAATTAAAATCAGTGCATTTTTTTCTAGCAAAAAAGGTGCCAGTATTCAAATGTCAGGCCACCCCTCAGGGGTGGGGTGATCACTGAGGGACCCACCCCACAATAGCCAGGCCCCCTGCAACCAGTCACAGAATCTATGACAAGGCAGAATTGGTGTGTAGAGCCTGAGCTCTTTCATGAAAACTTGGGGACCATGGGTCAATTTTAGCAGACAATGGAAAAAGGTGCCGGTACTCAGTACCCCCTCAAAAAAAAAGCCCTGATTAAAATGTAAAGCATTATTCAGTGTACCACCCCGGCCTAAAAAAAGAAAATATAACAAGTACAATCTTAACCGCTCCATAATATCTATATAAACTAACTCTTATCCAAGACAAGACCTTGTAAGACGATAAATACAATTTAGACAAAGATCAAATTAAAGATAAAAAGATTTTATAAAAAACCCCAAACGACTGTATTGTCCAGCTCACAGCTGCACACAAAGAGTTCAAAGGTCTGATTCTGTTGTCTTTCTGTGGAGAGGGTGGTCTGACAACTGTTTTTTTTCACAGTTGGTCTGGAAACTGCCACGGTTGGCACTTGCCTCTTCAAGAAATCTTTCTTTAGGTTTTGTTGGTGGACTACAGAGGATCATACTCCTAGACAGGGCTTTTTTTGAGGGGGTACTTGGGGGTACTGAGTACCGGCACCTTTCCCACTGTCTGCTAAACTTGACCCATGGTTCTCGTATTTTAATGAAAGAGCTCAGGTTCTACATACAAATTCTGCCTCGTCATAGATTCTATGACTGGTTGCAGGGGTCATAAGTACATAAGCACTGCCACGCTGGGAAAAGACCAAAGGTCCATCAAGCCCAGCACTCTGTCTCCGACAGCGGCCAATCCAGGCCCCAAGAACCTGGCAAAAACCCAAACTTTAATAACGATCAATGGACTTTTCCTTCAGGAATCTGTCCAGACCCCCTTTAAACTCCTGGCCGTTGTGGGGTGAGTCCCTCAATTATCACTCCACACCTAACGGGTGGCCTGGCATTTGAGTACCGGCACCTTTTTTGCTAGACAAAATGCACTGCACCTAGAACATCTTCTCTCTTCCTCTGCATGTGGGCTGCTGTTGGTCCTAGATGTCCTACCCACTTTCTGTCTTCTGGTTCCACAACCATTTCCACACTGACCTTTCACAAGCATTACTCATCAGGGGCGTAGCCAGACACCCAATTTTGGGTGGGTGGGCCTGGGCCCCAGATGGGTGGGCAGAAGAACTTCGCCTTGTCCCATAAGTGATTTGGTATCTCCCTCTCTCACCTGCATGCCATATGATCTCTCAAAAATATCCCCCTCCCCCGCATGCATTTTAAATAGCAGATTTTCACTGGCAGTGAGCAGCAACTAATACACGCTGCTCATGCTGGCCCCACAGCCTTCCCTCTGATGCACCTTCCTGTTTCCGCATAGGTGGGAATCAGGGGCGTAGCCAGACTTGCGTGGGAGGGGGGTCCACAGCTCGAGGGGAAGGGGCACATTTTAGCCCCCCCTGCCGCCGCCCCCCTCCCGCCATTGTCGCCCCCCCCCCCGTCTCTGCCGACCCCCCTCCCGCCGCGAACCCTTCCCCGCTGCCGCCTACCTTCCGTTTTGCTGGCGGGGGGGACCCCACTCCCCGCAAGCCGACGTCCTCTCCCGTAGAACGCAGCGGCACTGTCTGGCAGAGAAAGTCTTCTTCCTTGCATGTTGACGTCCTGCACGTTGTACGTGCAGGACGTCAGACTCAGAGAACAGAACTGTTCTCTGAGGACGTCTGCATGCAAGGAAGAAGACTTTTCTCTGCCAGTGCCGCTGCATTCTACGGGAGAAGATGTCGGCTGGCGGGGAGTGGGGTCCCCCGCCAGCAAAACGGAAGGTAGGCGGCAGCGGCGGGGGTGGGTTCGCCGGGAGGGGGCCCCCCACTGAAATCTACGGGGGCCCAGGCCCCCTCAGGCCCCACGTAGCTACGTCACTGGTGGGAATACTTCAGAAGGAAGGCAGTGGGGTCAGTGCGAGCGGTATGTATCAGTCGCTGCTCGCAGCAAGTGAAGATCTGCTATTTAAAAGTTATGCAGGAAGGACAGTTGTTGGGAGTTTTTGGCTAGTGGGGCTTTGGGATCCCTGCCAGCCACACATCATAGGTGTGCTGCTACTGGATGGGCCTGAGCCCAAAGTGGGTGGGCCTGGGCCCATCCGGGCCCACCCTTGGCTATGCTACTGTTACACGTTGATCACAGTAGAACACCAATCCCTACGATTGTAGCACAGCAAACCAAGGAGTAGGGTGAAGAGTAGGCACTTCCAAAACCCACTAAGGCAATGTATCTGTTCAATTAAATGGTGTTTATCGAAGGTACATCAAAAAGGCTCGACACAGCAGCTGTGTTTCAGCGCTCTTGGCGCCTGCCTCGGGAGTAGAGCGGAAAAATTCTAATGCATTCTAACTCTGGCCAGCATATCATCCTCGCTTGCTGGCTCCGCTGCAGAAGAGATCACAACCTGGACTCCGCATTTGGCTCGTGTGTCTGTGCTTCGCACGCTCACTTCCTTGTTCCTCCGCAGCCTCCCTGGTCACTTGGGCATGGGCTTACTGGTAGCACCAACCAATTACCAAAACTGGCCAAAATTTTGACTTTGAATTGGGGGAGAAATAAATTAATCAGATGTGCAAATGTCGTTACAACTAATATTTTATAACAGGTCCTCTGGTCACTTTGTATGGCTTGCTGTAGAAAAAATTGTGTCTGCCATTGACCTAAAAAAAAGTTGATATTTAAATATGTAGCTTAACTTGCCCCCCGTTTATAAAGCTGCGCTAGCGCCTGCTGGTGAGGTAATGCCGACACAACCCATTTACTTTGGGGTCCTTTTACTAAGCTGTAGTAAAAAGTGGCCTATGGTAGTGTGTGTGGGTGTTTTTGGCGCGTGCTGGGCCATTTTCTTACCATGGCAGTAAATGGCTGTGTGCTAAAACTAAAAGTAGTGCGTGGCTATTTACTACCTGAGTCCTTACCGCCACACATAGCTGCCGAGGGGGGGGGGGGGCAGGGGGGGACAAAATTCCCCGGGCCTCCAAGGGGGGGCCCAGCGCTGCTGTCCCACCCGCCCTCCATCATCGACCGTCTGCCCCCTGCATTGAAATCGCAGTCTCATCTCTGTGAAAGCAGCGCTGCAGGCATCAGAACGCCTCCCTTCGGCCCTCCTTCCCTCCCTGTGTCCCGCCCTCGTCTGATGTAACTTCTGCGAGGGCGGGACACAAGGAGGGCCGGAGGGCCGAAGGGAGGTGTTCTGGTGCCTGCAGTGCTGCTTTCATGGAGGTGAGACTGCGATTTTAATGCAGGGGGCCCGGCTCGGTGGCGGACGGAGGAGCGGCAGCGTCGTCGTCCTCGGGGGGGTGGAGGGGGGAGCGGCGGCGGTGACCTCGGGGAGGGGGTGGATGGGAGAGCAGTGGCTGCGGCGATCTCGGGGGGAGCGGTGGCGACCTCGTGGGGGTGGAGGGAGAGCGGTGGCGGTGACCTTGGGGGGGGGGGGGCGAGGGCAGCGAGGGCTGCTGGGGCGGGTCCCCAGGGGCAGCCTTGCCCTGGCCCAGTCTCTCAGCGGCCCTGCCACCACACGTTGACCTAGTGGAATCATGCAGCATGTGCCGATAATAACCACCAGGGATGCCCCCACTGTAGAAAATAGAAACACATTTTCTACCGCGAGAAACAGCACACACCAACTTCAAAACAACCGCAGGGCGCCTGCACTACCCCTATGGTAATGCCAATTTGGCACGCACTACTCACGTGTTAGCTCTACCACTGCTTAGTAAAATGACTCCTTTGAATGGGCTGTGCCAGCATTGCCATGCGACTTTGTAAACGGGGGGGGGATTGGTCTGTAACGTCATTGTACCAAACACAATAATAAACACTGGATAACAAAGCCATTTGCTTCAAAGTGTACGTCTTGCATCAATATCAATAGGAGAGAAACCCCAGAGGGATAGAGCTTGAAGAGAAAAGGTGATACATCAAAAGAACCAAACAACAAACAGCCTTTGAGAAATTGCAGGTTAATGGTTGAGCTCTATGGCATTTGCTAATGTTTCTAGCACAGCCTCACAAAAATGATATTTCTTTATTTATTGCATTTGTATCCCACCTCTTTGCAGGCTCAATGTGGCTTACAATTCATCATGGATAGTGGAAATGAGAAGAGGTTAAACATTATGAGTTGCAGAAGGGTTTGTGTTGTATGGTAATGGAATGCATAAAAGTAAGAACAGAAGGCATTGATTTACATTCATGGTATAGGTGTGAGTTTCACATGACTTGGGCTTTCCAAAGTGACAATGGATGTATAGCATATATGGGGGTCTCCTATTGTGTTTATATTTATTTATAAGTTGCTGTATCGCCAGTCATGGCAATTACTAAATCAAGGTGATTTACATTCAAATAAAACCGAGCAATAGAACGTCATCAAATGAAAAGAGACTCAATCAATCCATGATGGCATAGGTATTCATACACACAATACAGTACAATACCATTGATGCTACTGTCACCTATCAAACAGTGCTGTGGACTTGTCATATGTTTATATCTGAAGAGACCTGTGAGGTATTGAAGGCTCATGTGTAGCAACATCCAACTTGTTGGTCCTTTGAAAGGCACCCTGAGTTCTGATTCATCTTTAAAGGCGTGATTTAGTTTGCAGGATGGACCCTTTACAGCTGTCATAGTACGTAATACTTCATAGATATTCTACTATTGAGGCGATTTTAATGTGCCTGAGGCTTGTACAGATTCCTGTTTAACCATGTCATTCGCAGAACAGGAGATTACATGGCTAACAAGCAAAAATTTCAGCTACTTTACTCGGCGAAATGATTACATCTTCATGTAATCAAACCTTGTTCAGCCTCATTGGCTATGTTTTCTTCAGGCGCCTAGTGGAGTAGAAAGGATGAAAACAGTTAATTAAAGAAAATGACATAGAATGTATACCCTTGGAATAATTTATTGTAAGTGTCATTGTGCAACTATTTTATTCGTAGCAAAGTTCCTTTATGGTGAACTATTTGGATCCTTAATCCACCAAAGGCTCTCAATACAGTCCATTCATATCAAAAGAACAATTCAACAAATAATGGACCAAGGGTTCACCACGAAAATTTATGTATATATGGAGAGATGGGGGGGGGGGGGGAAGTCTCATCTATCACTGGGTCAACACCCCACTGCTCTCTTCGGAGTGATATATTTGAAAAACCCTTTGGTGATTGGTGTAATCATTGACAAAATACCCCCCCTCCATCCATATAATATATAACTGCAAATGTGATTGCTATTTCAAATAATAATTAATCCATCAAGGCAATTTACATTATACTGAGTGACTGGCAGTATATTTGAAAAATAATGCAGGACAGCACTTATCTTTTGGCTCACTAGGTCCCGACAGACATCCGTTTCACTACCGCATTATCAAGGGATTAGAGCCTCAAAACCTGCAAAAAGAGAAAGATGACTCCCAAAGACAGTGAACATCCCATATAAATAAAAAAATCACAAAAACTTAGCTCACAGTAACATAACGCCCTGCTGTATGTTGCTAACACCGCCAAACTCACCAAAACATATTCACTGCTCCCCAGTACCTCTCCACTCTTGTCTCTCCCTACGCCCCCCCCCCCTCGGGTACTCCGTTCTGTTGATAAATCTCTCTTATCTGTCCCCTTCTTCTCTACTGCTGATTCCAGACTCCGTTCCTTTTATCTTGCTGCACCTCACGCCTGGAATAAACTTCCCGAGCCTATACGTCTAGCCCCCTCTTTGGCCGTTTTCAAGTCCAAACTTAAAGCCCACCTCTTTACCACTGCTTTTGACTCCTAACTCACTTGCCCTGTCCTTTATCCTCCTCACCTCTTTATTCCCTTACCCTTAATTGTTTTGTCTGTCTGCCTGTCTTATCTAGATTGTAAGCTCTTTGAGCAGGGACTGTCTTTTTGTGTATGGTGTACAGCACTGCGTATGCCTTGTAGCGCTATAGAAATGATTAGTAGTAGTAGGAGTGACATGGCCCGGCATTAGATTGAACGCTGCTTAGATGGTATTACCCATTAGGCGGGATACTACATTTTAATAAAACTTGATATCCAGGAATACAGCTGGCTGCTGACATACAAATGTTGACAACGGTTGGCCAAATATCAGCCAGTGTGCATTCTGTTGTTGTTGGCCCTGCTAAACACTCAGACTTGGTGCCTGAAAGACACCGAGATGAAATTGAAATGTATTACTTCTAACCCTCCCTAACCTTTAATACAAATGGTGACTGACTAGACACTCATTCCGCACCTGGACTAGCTTGCTATCCACACTGTAACTCAGATCAGTTCCTTATATTTTAACTGTAGAAAGAACTTGCCTCGAGTTTAGTCAATCATCTATTTACCCCAACTGACTCTATACAACACTTCTTTGTCCCCATCTATATATCTGCACTTGGCCCCTCAGCTACATGGTGAACTGTCTTGTTATTAGCATCACATCTATGTTATCTGAATGTTCCAATGCGTGCTTATTAGGTGTTTCACTGGTATCATGGGAAGCTGCCAGGTGCCCTTGGCCTGGATTGGCCGCTGTCGTGGACAGGATGCTGGGCTCGATGGAGCCTTGGTCTTTTCCCAGTGTGGCATTACTTATGTACTTATGTCCTCTACTTGGCTCACTTTTATTACATAGAGCAGTGATTTAACCTATTGTGATGTCATAGTGGCTCATTCCACCAATAAGAGCCAACCTCATTAGTGATGTCACAATGGCTTGATTGTATAGAATGTTTGTACGTTTGGGAAGCTTGCCAGGTGCCCTTGGCCTGGATTGGCCGCTGTCGTGGACAGGATGCTGGGCTCGATGGACCCTTGGTCTTTTCCCAGTGTGGCATTACTTATGTACTTATGTACATTATATCATATCTACGCTATTTGACTGTTCCTCCATGCTACCTATTATGGTATTGTTTGTATTGTATTGACAGTTATATTTCTGTTATATGGTTGTTCTACGGTGTTGTTAAATGTGTATATTTCTGATACTGTTTCATGTTAGACCTGTTATTAGGTTTCAATTTGCTGTTTCCAAGTTTACCTCACTTATTTATGTTTATATTTGGAGGGGCATAATCGAACGGGGCCGGCCATGTATATGGGCAGCCATCTCTAAAGCCGGCCCCGGAAAGCAGCATACCCGACCGTCTTATCGAAACAAGATGGCCGGCCATCTTTCGTTTCGATAATACGGTCGGGGCCGGCCAAATCTCAACATTTGGGCCGGCATTAGAGATCGCCGGCGTTAGAGATCGCCGCCATTGGTTTCCCGCAGATAATGGAAGCTAATGGCGGCCATCTCAAACCCAGCCAACTCCAAGCCATTTGGTTGTGGGAGGAGCCAGCTTTTATAGTGCAGTGGTCCCCCTCACATGCCAGGACACCAACCGGGCACCCTAGGGGACACTGCAGTGGACTTCACAAATTGATCCCAGGTGCATAGCTCCCGTACCTTGGGTGCTGAGCCCCCCCCAAACCCACTCCCCACAACTGTACACCACTACCATAGCCCTTAAAGGGTAAAGGGGGGCACCTACATGTGGGTACAGTGGGTTTTGGGTGGGTTTTGGAGGGCTCCCATTTACCATCACAGGTGTAACAGGTAGGGGGGGATGGGCCTGGGTCCGCCTGCCTGAAGTGCACTGCACCCACTAAAATCTGCTCCAGGGACCTGCATACTGCTGTCATGGAGCTGGGTATGACATTTGAGGCTGGCAAAAAATGTTTTTAAACTTTTTTTTTTTTTTTGGGTGGGGAGGGGGTTGGTGACCACTGGGGGTGTAAGGGAGGTGATCCCCGATTCCCTCCTGTGGTCATCTGGTCAGTTGGGGCACTTTTTGGAGGCTTGGTCCTAAATATAAATGGACCAAGTGAAGCCGGCGAAGTGCTCCTCAGAGCCGGCCTTTTTTTTTCCATTATCGGCCGAAGCCGGCCATCTCGTAACTACGCCCCGCCTTCCGTACCCTGCCGAAACGCCCCCTTTAACTTTGGCCGGCCCTGCGACGGAATGCAGTTGAAGCCGGCCAAAACTGGCTTTCGATTATACCGATTTGGCCGGGTTCAGGAGATGGCCGGCCATCTTCCAATTTGTGTCGGAAGATGGCCAGCCTTCTCATTTGAAAATAAGCAGGTTGGTCATTTTTACTATTGTTATGCAGTTAACATAAATGTAAGGGTTTTTTTTTTCTTTTTTTAATGTTAAACTGTACCTGCTGTACACTGCCTTGGGTAAATCTCTTCATAAAGGCAGTTAATAAATAATAAATAATGTGTGCTTTTTATAGAATAGTCCTGAATGTGTATTTAGCTGCATAAGTGCTAGTGTTTTATAATTTAGAATGAGGGGGTATGTTGTGCTCTTTGGATTTTATGTTGGTTATTGGTGTCAAATTTCTGAGATATTTTGGGGGACCTTCCTTAGGGACCTGATGCCTGCATTGCTTACTTTGGGTCAGTTACCTAAGACAGGGGTAGGCAAGTCCGGTCCTCGAGAGCCGCAGGCAGGTCAGGTTTTCAGGATATCCACAATGAATATGCAGGAGATAGATTTACAAGCACTGCCTCCATGGTATGCAAATCTATCTCCTGCATATTCATTGTGGATATCCTGAAAACCTGACCTGCCTGCGGCTCTCGAGGACTGGAATTGCCTACCTCTGCGCTAGGCTACTCCTCCACTGGCAACATTCCATGTGGAGGCAATGCGGCCGCGCAGGACATCAGACTCACAGAAACAGAAGCCTGCACGGCCGCGTTGCTGATCTGCAAGGGCAGGCTTCTACATGGAATGTTGCTAGTGGAATAGCAACATTAACATTCCATGTAGAATCTCAAATAGTAGCAACAGAATCTCCAACAGTAGCCAACATTCCATGTTCCACTGCACTAACCACTAGGCCAGGGGTAGGCAACTCCGGTCCTTGAGAGCCGCAGGCAGGTCAGGTTTTCAGGATATCCACAATGGATATGGATGGATTTATAAGCACTGCAGGAGATTGATTTATAAGCACTGCCTCCATGGTATGCAAATCTATCTCCTGCATATTCATTGTGGATATCCTGAAAACCTGACCTGCCTGCGGCTCTCGAGGACTGGAATCGCCTACCTCTGCACTAGGCTACTCCTCCACTGGCAACATTCCATGTGGAGGCAATGCGGCCGCGCAGGACATCAGACTCACAGAAACAGAAGCCTTGCGCGGCCGCGTTGCTGATCTGCAAGGGCAGGCTTCTACATGGAATGTTGCTAGTGGAATAGCAACATTAACATTCCATGTAGAATCTCAAATAGTAGCAACAGAATCTCCAACAGTAGCCAACATTCCATGTTCCACTGCACTAACCACTAGGCCAGGGGTAGGCAACTCCGGTTCTCGAGAGCCGCAGGCAGGTCAGGTTTTCAGGATACCCACAATGAATATGCAGGAGATAGATTTGCAAGCACTGCCTCCATGGTATGCAAATCTATCTCCTGCATATTCATTGTGGATATCCTGAAAACCTGACCTGCCTGCGGCTCTCGAGGACCGGAGTTGCCTACCCCTGACCTAGGAAAAGAAGAAGTTCAGTCCATGCAGACAGTGGGAGTAAAACCGGGACTGGATCAACTCATCCAGGAAGCCAGTTGGCAAACCTATTAGTTTGACTTTTCCTACAAAGCTCTGCATGAGCTAAAAACTTTGCGGGGCAGTTTCATATACTATTAGTTTGTTTTCACAACATTAACTATAATTAAACAATTAACTGCTATTGAACTTAACGAGAAACAAAGTTCAGTGAGAATCATAACTAGAAGCTTTTTTTCTAAGCATCAAGCAGCAATTGATGAAACGTTGGACGGGACAGGTTGCATTGGAGATGGAAGGTAGGGGGTAATTAGTGCTTGTCGGTAGCTGGTATGTGTTGAAACTTTGTAAAAACCCATGAATATTAAATAGTTTGTGTGCTAGATTTGCATACTTGCACTGGATGCTTGTCTAAATCTGTGCATCCAAGCTTGGTCTGGGAACCTGAAGGCTGGTGTATAGGATATCTATATACTACTACTTATCATTTCTATAGCGCTACAAGGCATACGCAGCGCTGTACACCATACACAAAAAGACAGTCCCTGCTCAAAGAGCTTACAATCTAGATAAGACAGGTAAACAGACAGAACAATTAAGGGTAAGGGAATAAAGAGGTGAGGATAAAAGGACAGGGCAGGTGAGTGGTGGTTAGGAGTCAAAAGCAGTGGTAAAGAGGTGGGCTTTAAGTATGGACTTGAAAACGGCCAAAGACGGGGCTAGACGTAAAAGTATATAAAAGTATATGAAATATGTTTCTGTTCACTGAAGATCGAGTGCAGCTTCTGCAAGTAAAGATTTCTTGCTCATATAAGGGGAAATAAAAACCTGTGGATAATTTCAACTCGTGGAATTTTTTTGCAATAACAAATACAAAAATCTGCACATACTGGACAAAATTCTATGATCCTCTTCTAGTAAGGCACACTAGCGTTTTTAGCGTGTGCTAATATTTAGGGTGCGCTAAACATGAGAGACGTCCATAGAAATATATGGACATCTCTAATGTTTAGTGCACCCTAAATATTAGCGCATGCTAAAAACACTAGTGTGCCTTAGTAAAAGACCCCCTATGTATGGTGCCGAAAAAAAATGAGCACTAAGCACTATTCCATAAATGACGCGTCAAGTTGGGCCCTGTTTATAGAATAGCACCCAGTGCCAGGATCCATACCTAGGGCCCTGTTTACTACGCTGCACTGTAGGTGTGCAGACTTTCAAGTGCACGCTAAAAATTAACTTGCGCTAATGCTAAAGGCACCCATAGGAATATAATGAGTGTCTCTATCATTAGCGCACGCTAAAAGGTAGCACGCCTACAGTGCGGTCTAGTAAACAGGGCCCCTAACATTTAGGCACAAAGATTTACACCAATTGATACCAAGTATAAATCCCCGCACCTAAATTAGGGACGGATTGGGTGTATTCTGTAACAGTGTGCACAAATTCTTGGACTGCTCATGAGCCGCCCATACTCCTCCCATGGCCACGCCCCCTTTTCAGATGCAAACAGTACAATTTACATGCACATCTTTATAGAATACGCCAAGCAAGATGTGCAAGTAAATTCTCATTGTCAATGAGTACCGGTATTTGATTATTAGCGTCCAATTATTGACGCTAATTAGTTCACCATTCAATTAAATTGTGCGTGGAATTTGGGTGCATTCCCAAATTTCTGTGCACAAGTTTTGAGTGCCATATCTAGAATCCGGAGAACTTTGTCTTTCTTTATTGCACCCTTAAAAAAAGTACTTGCAGAGAAGTGTGCCTGCTTTTTCTGTGGATAATTATTGTGTTGGAAACAACACGCGCACTTTCACTGCATAAAATGAAGCACGTTTCATCCCCTGCTCTCTTCCTGCCACCAAAAATGTCTCTTAAAAATGTGGACAAAATCCTCTTTGGACATGCTCAAGAAATATTTTTGTGATGTACTGGGAATACCTGTTGAGGGATACCCCCCTATAACGAAGGCCCAGTACATAACCGGGATAAATAAGGTGCCTAAAGAACAACTTCAGCCTGCTCCTAATTCTGATTTAAACTTGACAGAATTCTTGGAGAGTTCTCTTGAATTAATAACCAAAAGAACAACATTATTAGTCACCTTCGCTCTTGAATCAGATAGAAACAATATTCTTCGCTCATACTTTCGCCATATTAATGATTCTTTCTGGGGACAAAAGATACAGGGTTTTCCCTGATATGGCGCGAACTACACAAAAAAGGAGAAAAGAATTCTTGATGTATAAATCAAGAGTTCTTAAACTAGATGGAACTTTTATTTTAAAATTTCCTTGTAAATGTTATGTCTCCTTTGCAAAAGTGAATTATGTGTTTTTTACACCCAAGAAATTATTGGAGTTAATTGAATTAAAAGAAAAAGATGTTTCACCTGTAGAAACTCCCATAGTTAATGCTGTTTAGCCGGCTGTGACCATCCGTTTTTCACTTCCGTTCGTAATAGTTATACTATGTTATTGTATTTCTTAGTAGAAATTTCTTAGTATCTTGATCTATTTCTTCTTATTGTGGACAAATTATAAGGTTTATGTTAAGATTATATCAGTTTGATATAATGTATTATACTGCTATTATAATTTCTGATATTTCCAATACATTTATGTTGGTGGATATAAATGTAAAAAGTTAATAAATAAAAAATTTAAAAAAAAAATGTGGACAAAATTACCATCTTAAATTTATACACTGTTCTACTTAATAAAAATATTTTTGATAATTGCCATCTCTGTGAATATCCTTAAAATAACACTTTGAGGATAAAAATATAAATTATGACGAGCATATAAGAATCACAAGTTCTAATTTCCTCCTCTTTTGCAATCTTGCTGACCTTATTTTGATTTCGAATCCTACTTTGCCTTCCTCAAATATGGATCCTTTATCCAGACCTTACATAGTAACATACATAGTACATGACGACAGAAAAAGACCTGCAGGGTCCATCCAGTCTGCCCAACAAGATAACTCATATTTTCTGCTTTTTGTGTATACCCTACTTTGATTTGTACCTGTGCTCTTCAGGGCACAGACCGTATAAGTCTGCCCAGCACTATCCCTGCCTCCCAACCACCAGCCCCTCCTCCCAACCACCGGCTCTGGCACAGACCGTACAAGTCTGCCCAGCACTATCCCTGCCTCCCAACCACCAGTCCCGCTGCCCACCACAGGCTCTGGCACAGACCATATAAGTCTGCCCAGCACTATCCCCGCCTCCCAACCACCAGCCCCTCCTCCCAACCACCGGCTCTGGCACAGACCGTACAAGTCTGTCCAGCACTATCCCTGCCTCCCAACCACCAGTCCCGCTGCCCACCACCGGCTCTGGCACAGACCATATAAGTCTGCCCAGCACTATCCCCGCCTCCCAACCACCAGCCCCTCCTCCCAACCACCGGCTCTGGCACAGACCGTACAAGTCTGTCCAGCACTATCCCCGCCTCCCAACCACCAGCCCCGCCTCCCGATCTTGACTAAGCTCCTGAGGATCCATTCCATCGGCACAGGATTCCTTTATGCTTATCCCACGCATGTTTGAATTCCGTTACCGTTTTCATTTCCACCACCTCCTGCGGGAGGGCATTCCAAGCATCCACTACTCTCTCCGTGAAAAAAATACTTCCTGACATTTTTCTTGAGTCTTTTTTCACGGAGAGAGTAGTGGATGCTTGGAATGCCCCTCCCGCAGGAGGTGGTGGAAATGAAAACGGTAACCTTCTTGAATTCCCAAATTCCCATACTGTGTTTATTTCCAGCGACAGCCTTTTTCATCCATCCCATCTTTTTATTTTGTGAAGTAGTCTTTCCTGATCATGGTCGGCATTGTGGGGGGGGGGGGGGGGGGAGCAAGCTGAAGAAGGCGTGGCCTACAGAAGACCTATTGACCCCTGAATATCTGTTGCTGATATCGCTGATTCTCCGCTTTCATCTTTATTTCCTGGGTCTCTCTGTTCTATCATTTCCTTTACACTAAAAATGCTGGTTTGTTGTTCGTTATTTATACCTTTGAAGTATGTAAATATCTCCTTTATATCCCTCATCCCCTGTAATGTGCATATTTCAATCTCATTTCATAGGGGTTGATATTCAGTGGGATTTATCCAGGCAGGAACGTGTTCTATCTGGATACGTCCTGCTAATCGGGTTGATACCAAGATTTACAGTGACATTATCTAGATAATCCCATTGAGTATCCAGTCAGAACGCCTCAGCAGTATCCAGGAGGTGGCAGGGTAGTCCAGGGGTGGAGCTAAGGCAAAGCTGGGAGTTATCCAGGTAGTGGTCATATTCATTCTGCTAATTTTTAATACTCTTGGGTAAAGTTAAGACAGCAAAAGGGCTATCCTAACTATATCTGGGTTGTTATCCGGTTGATGTAGTGTATCTAGATTTTCAGAAAGCTTTTAATTTAAGTTCCTCATGAGAGACTCCTGAGAAAATTTAAAGAGTCATGGGATAGGAGGCAAGGTTCTGGTGTGGATTAGGAATTGGTTATTGGACAGAAAACAGAGGGTAGGGTTAAATGATCATTTCTCTCAATGGAGGAGGGTGAACAGTGGAGTGCCGCAGGGATCTGTACTGGGACCTTGAGTGTTGCATTCAGTTCTGGCCGCTGTATCTCAGAAAAGAATTAGAAAAGGTTCAAAGAAGAGCGCACAAAATGATAAAAGGGGATTTGCTGAGATGCTGTCATTCTTCCTTGGATTGTGGACCCTGAAGCAGCATTGCTCATTTAAAGCGGGAGCAAAACGCTGGCCAACGTCGGTCCTGAGGATTGCCTCTAGTGGAACACTAGACTGCACGAAAGACGACTGCATTAAGCTAAGTTCTTTTCTCCCAAATTTTGAACTAAGTATGTTTTTGGAAAGATTTTGATATTTGGCATCCAAAGTTATTGGGAGGTGTTTTTTGCATGGATTTCTATGATTTTTTGAAGCAGAATACTAAACAACAGAGGAAGGTTTTTTTAGTCAATGATGAGGTACAGATCATGTTGATCTCTATATAGGTCATTTTGATCACTTGCAGCTCTTTAGACTAGTAAGTCTTGAGCTCATTGAGGCTTCTTCCTTCCTGTCGTGGTAATGTGCTTCATTTTCACACGTTTGCCTCTACAGTGGGTCATTTTTGTTGTTTTTGAGATAAAAAAGAAAAACCCATACTATGGACTGGTCTAATGGTGAAATTATATGGCGATCTGGGTTTGCTTCTTGGGGTAGTGGTTGTCTACAGAGGCAGGGATATCAGCCACAGGGGAGACAGTTAAGAACAGTCCGTACTATACTTCAACAGCAATATCTCCTTGTTCCAGTTCAGCTGCAAACCTACTGGGTTCTCATGTGCCATGGAGGGGCATAATTGAACTGAGCACCCATCTTTAAGGGCGTCCATCTCTAAGGACAGCCCAGCGAAGGGGCGGGGCATCCCGCATTATCGAAACAAGGTGGGCGGCCATCTTTCGTTTCGATAATACTGTCGGGGACGGCCAAATCTCAACATTTAGGTCGACTTTAGAGATGGCCGACCTCAGTTTTCGCCTATAATGGAAACCGAGGACAGCCATCTCAAAAACGACCAAATCCAAGCCCTTTGGTCGTGGGAGGAGCCAGCATTTCTAGTGCACTGGTCCCCTCTCACATGCCAGGACACCAACCGGGCACCCTAGGGGGCACTGCAGTGGACTTCACAAATTGCTCCCAGCTGCATAGCTCCCTTACCTTGGGTGCTGAGCCCCCCAACCCCCCCCCCCCAAAACCCACTACACACAACTATACAATACTACCTTAGCCCTTAAAGGGTAACGGGGAGCACCTAGATGTGGGTACAGTGGGTTTTGGGTGGGTTTTGGAGGGCTCCCATTTACCACCACAAGTGTAACAGGTAGAGAGAGTGGGCATGGGTCCGCCTGCCTGAAGTGCACTGCAGTACCCACTAAAAACTGCTCCAGGGACCTGCATACTGTTGTGATGGAGCTGGGTGTGACATTTGAGGCTGGAAAAGAGGCTAGACAAAAAAAAGTTTTTTAATTTGTTTTTTTTTTGGGTGGGAGGGGGTTGGTGACCACTGGGGGAGTAAGGGGAGGTGATCCCTGATTCCCTCCGGTGGTCATCTGGTCAGTTCAGGCACCTTTTCAAGGCTTGGTCGTGAACAAAAAGGGACCAAGTAAAGTCGGCCAAATGCTCATCAGGGATGGCCATCTCTTAACCACGCCCCGCCCCGCCTTCGGTACACTGCCAACACGCCCCCGCGACGGAAAGCAGTTGGGGACGCCCAAAATCGGCTTTCGATTATGCTGATTTGGGCGGTCCTGAGAGAAGGACACCCATCTCCCGATTTGTGTCGGAAGATGGGCGCCCTTCTCTTTCAAAAATGAGCCCGATGGTCTGTGGTTCCTGGGCAACAACATAGTTGTTGCACTAGCTGGGATATAGGTGGTGATGATGGTAGGAGAGAAGGCTAATAAAAAATAAATAACGCACTGAAATAAAAGGAATGGTAAAAAAAAAAATAAAACAGTATTATTGTTAAACTTAATCTTAATCTTAATCTTAAACAGCATCACACAGAGATAGTAACTTTAGAAGTTGACTTGCCTCCTGAGATGGGAATGATCCATACAAGACGAGCTGGCAAAACCTTACCATTATCTTCTTTCTACTTTGAGGTAATGGTTTGGAAGGAACAATTGTGTTTTTATTTTGTTCAGGGTATAGTTAATGAAGTTGTCTCTATTAATGACACTAAATGCATATCACTCTGTGCTTATTGCACTCCTATTATCCTCCTTCAATTGCATTCACGTCAGGAGGAAAATTGGATTTCAGTAATGATAGAATTAATTCCCCACTCAAATCTCAGTTCACTTCTCATATCTGAAAAGTGGCGATGAGGAAGACTGAAATTCTTGCAAGCGTTCAGTAATTCTGCTGATGGTTCTGCATTTTTTTTGACATACTCACTGACATGTGGAAGAACAACCTAGGAGAATGGCATGATGGTTCTTTCTTTAGTTTCTCCAAATACCGTTAGAATCTATGAGCAAGTCAGATAACAGCCTGATCTTTGACTATCTCAAATATTCATCCATTTACCTAATAATTGCTCTGCTGGTACATGCTAGGGGCTAGTATTTAGCTTAGTTTCCTACAGGGAAAATGGTTTTATAAAATCATGTGTGTCTGTCAGTGCCCTCTTCTCCCTGGTAACCTTTTGAAGTGCTCATCCAATTCCATTCAAATTCCTTCCTCCATAGAGTAACTCGTCACTCTCAGCTTATACTTTTCATGTGCCCTCAATGCCCTCAGCATTCAGATTCCCTATTTCTCGTTATTTTCTAGAGGGAAACCAGTGATTTCAGTCAGGTGTCTCATGGCGATTGCAGCACATGGAGGGTAATTAAAAAAACTTCACTATACCAGTGCTGAAACAATTCTTAACGACAGTGAATTGTGATTCATGTACTTTGTTAAAAAAGGGGAGGGAAAAAAAGCCTCAGAACTCAACGGGTTTTAATTGTCATGTACACCGCCAGCTCTCAATCATCGGCTTCTCAACAGTGTGAAGGTCGAACGTGAACCGGTGAACTTACACAAAGGTCGTTCCCCCTGAAGCAGCGGCACAAAGTACTGCAAAACAGTGGCCAGCGTCGGGGTGACCAGTTGACATTTAACTGAAGTTAAGTGAAAAATTTATAGAAATGTCTACATATAAAATAAAGGAAGAACTTTGTTTATAAATTTAAGTGAAAAGCCGATAATTGAGAGCTGGCAGTGTACATGACAATTAGTACCTGTTGGGTTCTGAGGCTTTTTTTCCTCCCCTTTTTTAACAAAGTACATGAATCACAATTCACTGTCGTTAAACTTCAACGTACCAGTGTGGAAAAAAAATTCTTATGTGGGATTGTGTTGTTTAAATCACTTCACTCCTTTTTATTTGGGATTTGTGGGTAATTTCAGTGGTGATCCTTGGTCGGCTGCCACCCGGGGTGGATTGCTGCTGCGCATCTCCCCCGCAGCGGTGTCCCTCCCCCCCCGGGTGCAGCATGACACCCCCCCCCCGGGTGTATTCTTACCTGCTGGGAGCAGCCGCACAGCTGTCGGTTCAGCACATTCCCTGCTCCCTGTGCCCCGGAGTAACCTGTTCCGGGGCATAGGGAGCAGGGAACTTTCTGTACCCCTCCAACGGCATGCACCCGGGGTGGACTGCCCCCACCGCCCCGTCCTCAGTACACTACTGGGTAATTTTAAAATGCATTTTAAGTGCATCACTACTACTACTTATCATTTCTGTAGCACTACTAGATGTACACAGCACTGTACAGTGGACAAGAAGAGAAGGTCCCTGCTTCACAAAGCTTACAATCTACCTTTTTATATATGTACTCCTCATTCTATTTAGGCCATGTGCAGTTAAGTACAATATTGGAAGCTTGGTTGTAGAATACCACCAGGTATGTCCATACCGTAGGAGCCTTTGCATTAAAACTTAGTGCCTGCTAATGTTGCATGTCTTATTTTTATTCCTATGGGCCCCACAGCACTTAGCGTCCCTTTTACTAAATGGCAGTTAGCCCAATGCGGGCTTACCGCTCGTTAAACAGGAAGTACCACCAGGTTACCACAGCAGCCTGGTGGTACTTCCCATCCCTAGTGTGCTGTCATATCTGGCGCTACAAAAAATATTTCTTCTTGTAGTTCTGGTGTGTACCTGGCGGTAATTGAGCTCTGGCCCTCTGTGGATAAGAAGCTCTATTTAAGTAAGTTTTTACCTTTCTCCCTTTTTTTTTTACCCCTTCTGCTTTTTGACCCTTTTAAGGCTATGGGGCCCTTTTACTAAGCGTCTAGGAGCGCCCAACGTGAACCAAAATGAGGTTACTGCCCGGCCACTGTGTGGCTCTTGCGGTAATTTCATTTTTGGCCTTCGTCCAATACGCGCATCTGAAAAATAATTTTTTCAGACGCGCGTATTGAGCACGCGCCAAATGGCATTTGACGTGCGTAGGTCATTACCGCCCGGTTACCGTGTGAGACTTTGAGGGGAATAATCGAACAGCGCCGGCAAAATACATTGCCGGCGATCTATTTTGGCGGCGCCGCAAACAGCTGGCCGAACCATATTATCGAAAAAGATGGCCGGCCATCTTG
This sequence comes from Microcaecilia unicolor, assembly GCF_901765095.1. Lineage (NCBI taxonomy): Eukaryota > Metazoa > Chordata > Amphibia > Gymnophiona > Siphonopidae > Microcaecilia > Microcaecilia unicolor. The sequence goes on along the minus strand of NC_044043.1, from coordinate 81,548,243 downwards.
TCTTTCGATAATACGGTTTGGCCCGGCCAAATGCCAGAGTTCGCCAGGTTTGAGATTGCCGGTTTTGTTTTTCAGCGATAATGGAAAAAAATGCCGGCGATCTCAACCCCGGCTAAATCCAAGGCATTTGCTCGTGGGAGGAGCCAGCATTTGTAGTGCACTGGTCCCCCTGACATGCCAGGACACCAACCGGGCACCCTAGGGGGCACTTCTAAAAAAAATATATATATATATATATACATACACACAAATACCTGCCAGATGCTCCCTTACCTTGGGTGCTGAGCCCTCCCAAATCCCCCCTAAAACCCACTCCCCACAACTCTACACCACTACCATAGATCTTATGGGTGAAAGGGGGCACCTACATGTGGGTAGAGTGGGGTTTGGGGGGTTTGGGGGGCTCAACACTTACCACCACAAGTGTAACAGGTAGGGGGGGATGGGCCTGGGTCCGCGTGTCTGAAGTCTACTGCAACCAACAAAAACTGTTCCAGGGACTTGCATACTGCTGTCAGGGAGCTGGGTATGACATTTGAGGCTGGCATACAGGCTGGCAAAAAAGGTTTTTATTTTTATTTTTTTAGTGTGGGAGGGGGTTAGTGACCACTGGGGGAGTTATGAGGAGGCCATCCCCCATTCCCTCCGGTGGTCATCTGGTGAATTGGGGCACCTTTTTGAGGCTTGGTCGTGAAAATAAAAGGACCATGTAAAACCGGCGAAATACTCATTAACACCGCTTTTTTTTTCCATTATGCGCTGAAGCCGGCCATCTGGTAGCCACACTTATGCCCTCCCATGTCCCGCCTTCACTACGCCGCCGACACGCCCCCTTGAACTTTCACCGGCTCAGCGACGGGAAAGCAGTGAAGGTGTCAAAAAAGAACCTTTCGATTATACCAATTTCGCCGCTTTTGAGAGATCGCCGGCCATCTCCCGATTTATGTCGGAAGATGGCCAGTGATCACTTTCGAAAATGAGCTGGTTTATCACTAGGTCAATGGCTGGCGGTAAGGTCTCAGACCCAAAATGGACACGCGGCAATTTTCATTTTGCCACGCGTCCATTTTCGGAAAAAAATTTAAAAAGGCGTTTTTTACAGGTGCGCTGAAAAATGATTCTGCGCGTGCCCAAAACACACGTCTACACTACCGCTGGCCATTTATCAGCGTGCCTTTATAAAAGGGCCCTATGTAATTTGCTTCTTTTTCAATTGAGAGCACACAGAGTTCTATTTCTATACATTTCCCTTAGGCCATCATGGATGCTTACAAAGGCATGCTGAAAAATGGCTTGCGGTAGTGTAGGTACGGGTTTTGGGTATGCGGTGCTCCATTTTTCAGCGCGCCTGTGAAAAAGGCCTTTTAAAAAAAGTTTGCCGAAAATGGACGTGCGTCAAAATGAAAATTGGTGCGTGTCCCCGTCTCATCTGCCCGCAACCTCGGAGTCATCGTTGACTCCTCTCTCTCCTTCTCTGCGCATATCCAGCAGATAGCCAAGATCTGTCGCTTCTTCCTCTTTAACATCAGCAAAATTCGCCCTTTCCTCTGTGAACACACCATCCGAACTCTCGTCCACGCTCTCATTACCTCTCACCTGGACTACTGCAACTTACTCCTCACAGGCCTCCCACTTAGCCATCTATCCCCCCTTCAGTCTGTTCAGAACTCTGCTGCACGTCTCATATTCCGCCAGAACCATATACTCATATCACCCCTCTCCTCAGGTCACTTCACTGGCTTCCGATTAGATACCGCATTCAATTCAAGCTTCTCCTTCTTACCTACAAATGCACTCAGTCTGCTGCCCCTCACTATCTTTCTACCCTCATCTCCCCTTACGTTCCCGCCCTTAACCTCCGTTCACAGGATAAATCCCTCCTCTCAGTACCCTTCTCCACCACCGCCAACTCCAGGCTCCGCTCATTCTGCCTCGCCTCACCCTATGCTTGGAACAACCTTCCTGAACCCTTACGCCAAGCCCCCTCCCTGCCCGTCTTCAAGTCTTTGCTTAAAGCCCACCTCTTCAATGCTGCGTTCGGCACCTAACCCTTACCGTTCAGTGAATCCAGACTGCCCCAATTTGACTGCCCCTATCGGACCGACCGTTCACTTGTCTATTAGATTGTAAGCTCCTTTGAGCAGGGACTGTCTCTCTTTGTTAAATTGTATAGCGCTGTGTAACCCTAGTAGCGCTCTAGAAATGTTAAGTAGTAGTAGTAGATCTGAGACCTTACCGCCAGCCATTGACCTAGCAGTAAAGACTCACACAGTAACTGGGCGGTAATGACCTATGCACACCAAATGCCACTTGGCGCACTTCCGTTATGCGCACCTGAAAATAAAAAATATTTTCCAGATGCACAAATCAGACGCGCGCCAAAAATGAAATTACCGTAAAACCATTTGGTAGTCTGGTGGTAACTCCATTTTGGCATGCGTTGGGTGCATGTAGACGCTTACGTGGGTTAGTAAAAGGACCCCTTAGTTTCACTGCCAGGGCAAATCCTGTGTAACCCTGGTTAGGTATGTGTTACATATCAGACCAATGTTTTATTTTGTCTTTTGTATTATACTCTTTTGTTTTATTACTCATATTTCTGTGCACATATGTTTTTTTTTAATTCTTTTAATATGTCATACATATGTATGTTGATTTAATTTTTTAATGAATTGAGTTTGATTCATTTGATAATTATTTAATTTTTTGGATGTTTTATATACATTTCTTTATATACCTGTTATTACTATTTATGAAGATGTATGTGATTAATTCAGTGTTACATAAGTACATAAGTAATGCCACACTGGGAAAAGACCAAGGGTCCATCGAGCCCAGCATCCTGACCCCGACAGCGGCCAATCCAGGCCAAGGGCACCTGGCAAGCTTCCCAAACGTACAAACATTCTATACATGTTATTCCTGGAATTGTGGATTTTTCCCAAATCCATTTAGTAGTGGTTTATGGACTTGTCCTTTAGGAAACCGTCTAACCCCTTTTTAAACTCTGCCAAGCTAACCGCCTTCACCACGTTCTCCGGCAACGAATTCTAGAGTTTAATTATGCGTTGGGTGAAGAAAACGTTTCTCCGATTTGTTTTAAATTTGCTACACTGTAGTTTCATCGCATGCCCCCTTGTCCTAGTATTTTTGGAAAGCGTGAACAGACGCTTCACATCCACCTGTTCCACTCCACTCATTATTTTATATACCTCTATCATGTCTCCCCTCAGCCGTCTCTTCTCCAAGCTGAAAAGCCCTAGCCTCCTTAGTCTTTCTTCATAGGGAAGTCGTCCCATCCCCACTATCATTTTAGTCGCCCTTCGCTGCACCTTTTCCAATTCTACTATATCTTTCTTGAGATGCGGCGACCAGAATTGAACACAATACTCAAGGTGCGGTCGTACCATGGAGCGATACAACGGCATTATAACATCCTCACACCTGTTTTCCATACCTTTCCTAATAATACCCAACATTCTATTCGCTTTCCTAGCCGCAGTTTTAGTTGTCCATTTTTGATTTTGCTATTTTATATTTATATATTTTATTTGTTTGTATTTGTTTTACTACTTGTTTGTTTACCCCTGATGCAGCCTTATTGGCGAAACATGGCCACGTCGGGACTTGTTTGAATAAAGACTTTTTTGAACGTCACAGTGTCTGCGTTGGTGTTGCTCTGCAAATACAGTACAGTCAGTTTAAAGAAGGGGAATGCATCAGCAACATTTTTCATTTTGTTTCTTTTTCCTTTTTATTGGGACTGTTGTTCATTTTGTTTAATTAAGAAGCATACACTTTGAGTCCAGTTTTTATGTGCCTGTTGGTTTTATGCATGTAAAATTGATTGTAGAAGCATAAAATCAAATGCGTTCACATAAAATGTTAAATTATAAGTGAAATGAAGGAAAACAAATGCACATGCCTTGTTTCAAAAGTCGTCGTTGCAAGCTACTGGTTAGATATGTAATAATAATATCAACACTCGCATTCCCGCTGTGCTCACTCGTCAGTAAAATAATAACAAAACAAGTGAATTTGCAATGTGGTCCACAGCTTTATTGACAGATATTGAAACATGTATACAAACACTGTTTTCGGAAAAACTAATCAATCATTAACCCAAAACATATCCCCATTTCCCCACAAAGCTAGTAGGTGCTGAACTAGCCTTATCACCCACAAGTCAATATAATCCCCACACCCACCCACAAGAGGTCCGTGGTGATGCAGAATCTCAAATACTTGTGGCAGTAATGCACACAAGCAAAATGTTACTTTAATAAAAAAAAAATCCCTCATTGACATTTTCTGTACCTTAATCACCCCAAAATTCTGCCATCCAAGCTGTGACCAAGTACCCAAAATTCCCCAAACCCTGTACCTCACCAGGGAGAGATGAGCAGGCCAAAATTCCTCACATAAACCACCCTTCCACCCACCACAAAACTCCCCTCACAAATTTCCCTGCCCGCCAAAATTCCACTGCAAACCCAAACAACAAATACACCTCCCCAAACCTTTCCCAGCTCCATTCCTTAACCTCCAATCCACTCACTTAATTCATCTATATTGCATTTTATTCACCCAATCAAAATCCAAGTAGCAAGAACAGCACAGCTTAGCTCGGTGGCTGTTACTAGCCCATAGCCTAGGGCCATGGGATTCCTAATCTTTGTAATACATATTTACTTTAATGTATCCATTCATGAATTTGCAAGAAGCCCCGGAATATGCTATGAGCACTTACAAATATTTATCAGTGAACATACAGTAGTTGAAACGCACAAGATTAAGTTGTGGGGATACATTTTCTGAATCCCTCCTTCGCCAACCTGCTGCACAAGATAATCATTTCTATGAAAAGTCAGTTATGAAGATTAAATAGTAGTACTAAGTAAGGAGTTTAAGAAGGGTTGATGATCTGCTTATGCTTCTAAGAATCGACGAGGGAAGAAGGTGGTGGTGGCCATAGCCAGAAGGATGCTAGGCTGCACCAAGAGAGGCATAACCAGCAGAAGAAAGGAGGTGTTGATGCCCCTAAACAAATCATTGATGAGGCTCCACCTGGAGTATTGTGTTCAGTTTTGGAGGCAGTATCTTGCTAAGGATGTAAAGAAACTAGAAACAATCCAGAGGAAGGTGGCAAAACTGGTATGGGGTTTGCGCCAAAAGACATATGAGAAGAGACTGGAAGACCTGAATATATATACCCTAGAGGAAAGAATGGTTGAAAGGTATTAATATAGAAACAAATCTTTTCCAGAGAAGGGGGGAAACGGTAAAACAAAAAGGACATGAATTGAGGTTGTGGGGCTGTAGACGTAGGAGTAATTTCAGGAAATTCTTTGTCATGGAGATGGTGGTTGAAGCCTGGAATGCGCTCCTCAGGAAGGTGGTTGAGAGAAAAACAGTGACAGAATTCAAAATGGTGTGGGATAAACACAGATGATCTCTAATTAGAAAATGAATGGTATTAAAAAAACTAAACTTGAATGGCTGCACGGGTGTGGATAAGTCGAGTGATGCTAAGATGACGACTCCGGCTATGATGAAATAGAGCCTTTACTGGGCAGCCTTGTACGGTCTGTATTCCATTTATGGCAATCTGGTTTAGGATGGGTTGGAAAGGGCTTTGACAGCAACTTCAATGGCTGGAACCTGAGGATACCGCTGGGCAGACTTTGACGGTCTGTGATCCGCATATGACAAGACAGAGAGGATGGAGTGGGCTTCGACAGCAACTCCAGTAGTTGGAACAAAGGACAGGGTTAGGTAGACTTCTACGGTCTATGTCCCAGAAATGCCAAAGAAAGACCATGATCAAGTATTTTATATCACATTCACTGCTGAATTGATATTGAGTGTGACAGTTGGGCAGACTGGATGGACCGTTTGGGTTTTTATCTGCCGTCACTCACTATGTTACTCTTTTACAGTACTGTATTTGCAGGCAATGTTAGTCCTTGTATGTGTGTGAGAATAGCAAGTTAATTGCTTCTTCCATTGAAGACCTGAGAGACAAGCCAAGTTCCTTTCTAAAACGGAAATGTTATTCTTATGACAGGGGCGTAGCCACACACCCAAATTTGGGTGGGCCTGGGCCCAAGATGGGTGGGCAGAAGTACTCTGCCTTGTCCCACAAGTGATTTCATCTTTCCCTCTCTTGTCTGCATCCATATGGTCTCTCAAATATCCGCCCTTCCCTGAATACCTTTTAAATAGCAGATTTTCACTGGCAGCAAGCAGCAACTAATACACACTGCTCATGTTGGCCCCATAGCCTTTCCTCTGATGTAACTTCCTGTTTCCGCAAAGGTGAGAATACATCAGAGGGAAGGCTGCAGGGCCGGTGCGAACAGTATGTATCAGTCGCTGCTTGTAGCAGGCAAAGATCTGCTATTTAAAAGGTATGCAGGAGGGACAGTTGGGAGTTTTCGGCTGGTGGGGCTTGGGAATCCCTGCCAGTCACATTATAGATGTGCTGCTACTGGGTGGGCCTGAACCCAAAGTGGATGGGCCTGGGCCCACCCAAGCCCACCCTTGGCTACGCCACTGTCTCATGATTGGAGTAGAGGAAGAGCATAGTGGTAAGAGGAAAGGGCTAAGAACCAGGAAAGGCAGCACTAGAACCCTACTGCTTCCACCGGCCCTCCTTGAGCAAATTACTCCACCTTCCATTGCAAACGTCTTAGAACAGGTACCAATCAATTGCATTATAATATGTTTGGATTTGGAAAGGTAATTAAATCAAATTGTTTTATTTAAATTTAAAATGTTTTGATTCTTTCCCATATTTGTAAATTGAATAAACATTACTGCAAGTGATGACAACAGAGAGCATATACAGTATTTTCTTTGAGGATCTACAGGTTGTTCTCACAGTAAGAGATTCTGAAGTGCCGGCAACTGCATATGGTTGGTTAATTTCTTGTGGGCTATTTATAATCACTTGTAAATGTTTCTTAAAGAGAAATAAGTTTTGCTGATGATATTTCAATCTCGCATTCATAGTTACTGTAAAGAGGTGTGGTAGCCGTGTTAGTCCACTCTTAAAGGTTATCAATAGAAATCAAACAGAATAAAACATGGAAAAGAAAATAAGATGATACCTTTTTTTATCGGACATAACTTAATAAGATCTGTAATCAAGAAATGTATTAAGTTATGTCCGATAAAAAAAGGTATCATCTTATTTTCTTTTCCATGTTTTATTTTGTTTGATTTCTATTAATAGTTACTGTAAGGTATTATGCTATGCCCGTATTTAATTTGGAGTGCCATTTTTGCCATCTGTTGGTGCAATGGGTAAGTTTTATTTATAATGTGAAGTTGTTTTCTGAGGCAGAAGGCACCCAGACAAGCTGTTGTTTAAAAGACCCCCCATTGTGAAGCTCCCTCCCTCCCTTCTATCATGTCTCATCTTTGAGTGTTTTCTAATCATTATTCTGTACGTCACATGCACAAATTTACGTTGTGATCGGAAATTTGGGGATGCAACTTGATGAAGTAAAAAATCTGGGGCAGTCCTCCTCTTCTACAGAGGGTGGCCAGTGCCAGAGAAACAGATGAACAGCAGACCTACTCGGACTTTGACAAAATGGGGGTGGGGGGGTGGGGGGGGGGCTGAGGTAACAAGAAAAGGAGTAAAATGGATAAAGAGGGGAATGTGCTTTTATGGCAACTCTGATAAGTGCTTAATGGTAGTGTATTGGGACTTCTACAGTCCATGCGTAGATAGGGTAGAGATATGTTTAGGCTGCTGATTGAGGCGGAATTGGTTGGAGCTGTATGACTGCAAAGGCTAGGCACTCACCTAGAAATGGTTTGGATAGAATGTTGTGAAGCGTGGCCTAATGGTTAGTGCAGCAGGCTTTGATCCTGCTAACCTGGGTTTGATTCCCACTGCAGGACCTTGGGCAAGTCACTTAGGTGTCCACTTACTAAGCCGCTTAGGCACCTACACGTGGCTCGGGCGGTAATTTCATTTTTTACATGCATCCACTAAGTGTGCTGGAAAGTTTCTGGCATGTGGTGATAACCGGGCGGTAATCAGCATTGTACGCGCGTAGACCATTACCGCCCGGTTAACACGTGAGACCTTACCGCTAGGTCAAGGGGTGGTGGTAAGGTCTCAGGCCCAAAATGGAAGCATGCCAATTTTTATTTTGCCACATGTCCATTTTTAGCCAAAAAATAATAATAAAGGCCTCTTTTGCAGGTGCACTGAAAAATAGACATGTGTGTGTCCAATACATGCGTCTACACCAGTGCAGGCCATTTTTTGGTGTACCTTAGTAAAAGGACCCCTTAACTCTTCTTTGCCTCAGGTACAATTGTGAGCCCTCTAGGGACAGAGAAAATACCTGCATATGTGTATAGTGCTGCATATGTCAAATAGCACTATAGAAATGATTAGTTAGTAGTACAAGGGTTCATGTACGTAGCCGCATGTCACTGTAAGTTGCATTTCACATGTATAAGTAAAGAGTTGAATTCTGCGGCCATAATAAATCTACTCCTTAAATGATCCGATCATGTGCCCTTATTTGAATCTGATGTGTGGGATTTAAGAAAAGTGCCAATATGCCACCTGCCACGTTTGTGAACTTTATCAGCAAAATATAGGAGGCATTATTTAATATATTCTAAAATGACTAGAGCAAGAATTGTTGATTAACAAAGGTATGATGTAGAAGAGAAAATTATTATCGCAGCAGGAGGAAATTGGCAGAGTCTATTATTGTTGTGGTTTGATGGAAACAAAATCAAGCAGTACAAATTAAGTCAAAAACCTCTCTTTAATGCAGATGAATTATTCGGTAAACAAGACTAATTTTCAAGACTGGATCTTATATCATCACAGTGCCAGCTAGCGTTAGCCCCAGAAAGCCGCGACTCTGCAGGGCTTCGTTATGCATTAACAAGGATGCTAAATGACAAATGTGGATGTAGGATAACTTCATTAGAATTCTCTGTCCACATTAGTACTGCAAACAAAATTAAACATGATCCATCATTTGCGCAATCAAAGACGGATAAATCAAACTTGCATAATGCCACAGTGATATGTTACTTAAATACATGATGAATTAGATGGGCCTATTAAAATGTGCACTGCAGTACTGCACATTTGGAAATGGAGACAATAAATGAAAACAATGATTCTGAGAATGCTTAGAGTCTATATAAGAAAAATGCAGTGCATTATGTTTTTTTCAAACAAGCATAACAAGTGGAACAGAAAAAGCACATTCAGATATCAACAACTTAGAGGTTAGTATATTAAAAAATACAAAAAGAAAAATCAACTGAATATGATTACCATCCTCAAAATTGAGAGAATTCCAGTGGCGTTCCTAGGCTGGCTGACACCTGGGGTGGATCGCCGATGCCCCCCCCCCCCCGGGTGCAGCGCGACCCCCCCCCCCAGGTGCATTTTTACTTGCTGGGGAGGTGCCGCGCGCCTTTCGGCTCCGAGTTGGCTCGTTCCCTGCTGCTCCCTCTGCCCCGGAACAGGAAGTAACCTGTTCCGCGCAGAGGGAGCAGCAGGGAGGGAATGAGCGGACTCAGCCAACAGGCGCGCGGCACCCCCCCCAGCGGCGTGCACCTGGGGCGGAGCGCCCCCACCGCCCCCCCTTGATATGCCACTGGAGAATTCCAAGAATATAAAAGATTTTAAGGGGCTCTTTTAGGGCCCTGTTTATCAAGGTACGTTAGTGTTTTTAGCGTGCACACTAACCATGTAGGCGCCTATAAGGATATTGTAGGCACGTACATGGCTAACGTTCGTTAAAAATGTTAACGCGCTTATAACACTGCTTAGTAAACAGGGCCCTTAGTAAGTTGCTCTAGGAAATGGGGTTAGCATGCCTTAATGGAGGACTTTCCCACTCGCTAAACCCATTTCTCGTTGGCTGTAAACTGGGCATTTTTCTATTTCTTGAATTTCTGGCCATGTGCTAATGTTAGCATTAGCATATGGCCATTAAAAAAAAAATTAATGTCTCAGTACTTACTGCCTCCTTTTTAGGGCTCCCACATTATTTATTTATTTTATTTATTACTAGTATAAAAGGCCCGTTTCTGAAGGCAAGGAAACAGGCCCTAGGCAGGCAATTTCTCCCCCCCTGCGCTACGGCCCCCCTTATCCCCCCTTCGGCGAACCTGTCGCCCCCCCCCTGGACCGCCGAAAACCGCCCACCGCCGCAGTTGTGTACTACCTGTGCTGACGGGGGACCCAAACCCACGACAGCCGAAGTGTTGTTGAGCCCTTCGCGTTCCTTCTTCATCTTCTCTGGAAGTTCCTCTGCGCATCTGATGTCAGCACAGGTAGTACACAACGGCGGGGGGGGAGGGGGGGTGACAGGTTCGCGGAGGGGGATCGAGGGGGCCGTAGTGCGGGGGATGACAGATGATTCCGAGGCAGGGGGAGGAGTAGGGAAACACACTGCGCGTATTTCCCTATTCCTCCCCTTGCCTTGGAATTAGCTGTCATGACGTCAGTGACGTCAGTACGTGTCTGCCTAGCACACCACCTACAGCCTAGGGAACTACGGTCCCAGGCACAGAATGTTGGAGGTGAGAATTATTATATAGGATGATTTATTTACCACCTTTTTGAAGGAATTCATTCAAGGTGGTGTAAAGTAAGAATAAGTCAAACATACTACTAGTACTTAACATTTCTAGAGCGCTACTAGGGTTATGCAGCGCTGTACAGTTTAAACAAAAAGGACAGTCCCTGCTCAAAGGAGCTTACAATCTAAAGGATGAAATGTCAAGTTGGGGCAGTCTAGAATTCTTGAATAGAAGTATAGTGGTTAGGTGCCAAAGTCAAACATAAGCAACAGACAATTACAGCACTAAAAATATTCATACAACAATACAAAGTATGGTGCTGCATGTTGACTACATTACAATGTCAATACACAATAAAGCATTTTAATATACAGCATAGGGTGTAAGTAAAGATGGAACATATAGATAGATAAGAGAGAGTAACATGAGAGAGAAAATAAGGGGCCCTTTTACAAAGGTGCGAAAGGGCCTATGCGCACGCAGAGTGTGTCAAATTGGCATTACACGCGGTAGTAAACGCCTCCGAGAAAAGTTGCATTGGCTCCCAATCAAAGAACGGATCATCTTCAAAATCTGCACCTTAGTCCACAAAATCATATACGGCGTAGTCCCAGAATACATGACAGACCTCATAGACTTACCAATAAGAAACAAAGTCAGATCGTCAAGATCTTACCTAAACCTACACTACCCAAATTGCAAAGGACTGAAATATAAAACAACTTACGCAGCCGGCTTCTCCTACATAAGCGCACAACTATGGAATGGGCTCTCAAAAGCTGTGAAAACAATCCACAACCACTTGAACTTCAGGAAATCACTAAAAACCAACCTCTTCAAAAAGGCCTACCCCAACGACCCCACGTAACCCTCTTCACCTACCAACACAGCATGACTATGATCGAACAGGACAACATGCAATCTTCATCCATTCCGACCCTCCATTTATACCTCATAAGATCACTATACAACTTTGTATTTGTTATCCACCGACTGGGCAAATGCCTTTGACGGTACTATGTAAGCCGCATTGAGCCTGCAAATAGGTGGGAAAATGTGGGGTACAAATGCAACAAATAAATAAGAAAATAATTTTCTATTGTCTACTGCATGGGCATTCCCGGCGGTAAGCGGCAGTTGGCATGCACTGTACAGTTACTATGTGGGTAACATATATAGTAACACAGTAGGTGACAGCAGAAAAAGACCTGTACGGTCCATCCAGTCTGCCCAACAAGATAAACTCATATGTGCTACTTTATATGAACATCTGACCTTGATTTGTATCTACCATTTTCAGGGCACAGACTGAAGTCTGCCCAGCACTAGCCCTGCCTCCCAACCACTAGCCCTGCCTCCTAACCACCGGTGCTGGCACCCAATCTCTGCTAAGCTTCTGAGGATCCATTTCTTCTGAACAGGATTCCTTTATGTTTATCCCACACATTTTTGAATTGCGTTACTGTTTTCATCTCCACCACCTTCCTCAGGTGGGCATTCCAAGTATCCACCACTCTCTCCGTGGAAAAAATATTTCCTGAGATTTTTCTTGAGTCTGCTCCCCTTCAACCTCATTTCATGTCCTCTAGTTCTACCACACTTACCACTAAGTCAATGGGTGGTGTTAAGGGCTCAGGCCGTAAGTAGACGCGTGCTGGTTTTCATTTTGCTGTACGTCCATTTCCAGGCCCCCAAAACACCCCCTTTTTTCCAGACGCGCTGGAGAAATGGTCCAGCATGCGTCCAATACACGCACCCACAATACTGCAGACCACATTTTGGCACACCTTTGTAAAGGGCCCGTAAGGGACTAGTTAAAGAGAGTTGTAAATGAGATCAGAAAGGTGCTTTGACCATTATCTTGGCTAGGGTAGGAGTGAATAAACATGTCCTGCTATAACCAATTAGCACATTAGAAATGCATTGTGCTAGCTGAATAGAGGTCGTGCCCATTCTCCGCCCCTGAAATATCCCTTCCAAAAATATATAAATAAATACCATGGACTTAGGGATATACTCTATAAGTAGCGCCTAAAAATCAGTATCAAAAATTTAACGTGCTTAGTGTGATTCTGTAAAGAGTATGTGCCCTTTATAGAATCATGCTTAGGCATAAACTGAGCCTAACTGTAAGTGCCTGTAATTAGGCCTGATATAATTAGGCGGAGTTTAGCCATATTCTATATCAATGTGCATAACATTTGGGAACGCCCTCAGAAATGCCCATATCTATGCCCCCAAATATGTACGCATGTTAGGGTTTACCTGCACGTTGTTATATGTGCACATATCCTAATTATTGCCAATTAGTGTTGATTGGTTTTTATCACACAATTATCAGTACTGATTGACTCGTTACTCAAGTTATGTATGTTAAATTGAGCACATGTCCAATTTAATGTGTGTAACTCTTAGTGCCATATATAGAATCTGGTCCTTAGTGCATGTAGATGGCAAAACGAATGCAGAACGCTGTAGTATGTCCTGTATTAGATCATTTTTCCTATGTTAAACAAGCATTAGTGCGTAATGTAGATTGTAATTGCTTTAGGGGCCCTTTTACTAATCAAAAGAAATAATATTAAAGAGTTACAAGATTCCGGAATCCCAATTAGTAGCAACATTCCATGTAGAACCCCAAAGAGTAACATAGTAACATAGTAAATGATGGCAGATAAAGACCTGTACGGTCCATCCAGTCTGCTCATCAAGAAAAACTCATTTTACATGGTATGTGATACTTTATACCCGAGTTTGATTTGTCCTTGCCATTCTCAGGGCACAGACCGTAGAAGTCTGCCCAGTACTGTTTTTGTACTAAGTTCTGAAGCTAACATCGAAGCCCCTTAAAATTTACACTCCAGCCCATCCCTGTCTATTTAAGTAGTAACCCATAGCCAGTTAAGGGCCCCTTTTACCAAGCTGCGGCAAAAGGGGGGCCGGTGCTAGTGTCGGCGCATGTTTTACATGTACGCCGAGGTCCCCTTTTACTGCAGCTGATAAAAGGGAAATCCCGTTTTCCTGCAGGAAATGGCCGGGCGGCAAGGAAAGCACTTGCCATGCGGCTGTTTTTTGGGGAGCCCTTACAGCCACCCATTGAGGTGACGATAAGGGCTTCCGTGTTAACCCAGCAGTAACCGGGTAGCAAGCGGCACTGCCGATTTACCACCGGGGTAGGGTTACCATATATCAGGATTTACCCGGATATGTCCTCTTTTTGAGGGCATGTCCGGGCAACCGGGCGGGTTTTGCCAATCTGCCCGTTTGTCCGGGTTTCTGGACAAACAGGCAGATTGCTAGCCTCCCTTCCCCTTACTTACTAGTGCCCTGGTGGTCTAGTGACCTCTTCCGCCTTCAGGGCAGGAAAGAGCCCCCTCTTTCCTGCCCGGAGCGCTGCCCTGCATGCATCCTTCCTGTTGCTGATCCTTGGCGCCAAAATGGCCGCCAAGAGTTGAAGTCTCGCGAGGTCACTTCAACTCTTGGTGGCCATTTTGAATCGGCACCGAGGATCATCAACAGGAACGATGCATGCAGGGCAGTGCTCCGGGCAGGAAAGAGGGGGCTCTTTCCTGCCCCGAAAAGGTCACTAGACCACCAGGGCAGTAGTAAGGTAAGGGGAGGGGGGTGAAGGGGAGGGGGGGGGGGGCGACGGGGTATGTGACAGGAGGGAGGGGAAAATGTGACAGGGGGTGGAGCAAGGGTGTGAGGGGGCGGGGTGGAGTGTGTGGTGAGGGCGGGACATGTGTCCTCCTTTTGGGGGGACAAAATATGGTAACCTTACACCGGGGGTACTCTGGCGCTACAAAAATAAATACAGTTTTGTAATGCTGGAAATGATGGCATGGCACGCTAGGGGTGGGAAGTACAGCCGGACTGGTGCGGTAGCCCGGCGGTACTTCCTGTATAGTGAGCGGTTACCAGAGACTGAAACTCTTCACACTAAAGGGGGTGAGGGGGAAGTTGTCAATGTGGCTACTGCTAAGATAGCTCATAGCTATTTTAGCATAAATCTCAGTTTATGCCCGTGGCGTAGCTACAGGTGGGCTTAGGTGGGCCGGGGCCCACCCACTTAGGGTTCAGGCCCACCCAACAGTAGCACATGTTTAGCAGTAGCTAGTGGGGATCCCAAGCTCCGCCAGCTGAAAACTTCCCCCTGATGGCAACAAAAACGCTGCTCTCCACGATTCTGGCACCTGCGCATGCTCAGTTTTCAGCACATGCCTGCTGCAGACTGCCAAAGTGGAGAGAAGCATTTCCCCACCAGCTGAGATATTTTTTTGGTGGGAGGGGGAGAACGCTTGGTGCCCACCCACTTCTTGCCTAGGCCCACCCAAAATCTGCTGTCTGGCTATGCCCCTGGTTTATGCAATGAGACCCAGTAACTAATAACGGGGGTTAACAGTAAAATAATATCTTAATAGCCTACAGTGATAACTTCCCCCAAAATACTGCAGCTAACTGGTTCCACCCACACCATCCCTAGACTGCTCCAGCAGTGCCCAGATAGTGCCATGGTGGTCTAACCAGATTTTAAGTGGCACCATCCAGGTAAATCTGGGTATGAACCAGTGAGCAGGATTTATCCAGCTAAGTCTACCCAGATAAGTCCCACGGAACATCAGGCCCTGTATTTTTATAATTAAATTTTTATATAGCATTTACTGCATGCCTAATGCTGCCAAATAAAACCAAAACGCTTCTACAGAGATATCTAATTGAAAACTAGCACAAATTCTGCTGGTTCGATAGAGAAATGAACTCTAGGTTTATCTTTATTTACAATTATTTTTATAGCCCAGAAGCTTCAGCTGGTGAATTATGAGTTTGTTGCTCAGCTGCTTGTCTCTACTGACTCATCACTTTGGGTGCCTTGAGTTTTATACATATATTCCATCATTTTGAGCATTTCTTGTCACCGTTACGACTGAGAAGTTTCGACTGTGGCTCCTTCTAGAGATCAGAATAAGCACACCCTAAGTGCAACCACTGGTGCAGTATGGTTAGACGTCCCTCCGTCCTGGGGCTTTAAATGCTGCCTTAGCCGTGTTTCTCCTTTCCGGTTATCACATGGTTGAGAAACCAGATCTGGGAAAAATTGAGCCTGAGTTTCACACTGGACCATTGTTCTGACTCCAGGACCTACAGACTGAGAGGAGATTACTTAAAAAAAAAAAATTTAGAATAAACCTCAGTTGGTAATTTCTTGGTTTAATATATGTGTAGAAATTTACCACTCACTGTTTGGAATACTACATAATACACACTAATGGAAACAGGTTGTTTAAAGCCAATTTTTGTAATAAAGGGTTGAATTGTTGTACCCTACAGCCTAAAAACAAGCACCAATTAAAACAGTTAAACCTGCCCTACAAGCTGTAATTAAATAATTAGCAGTTAGCCCTAGATATGGCCTTGCTCTATTTATTTCAACTGCATGAAGACTCAATTCTTACCTATGTAAACACTTTTTATGCTTAAATCTTATTATTGACAACAGTCAAAAATACGTGTGCAAAATTGTAATAAAAACAATGCTTTTACAACCAGCAATTGCCCATCTTCCTTCAGTCTTCAAATGTTTTCCCCCTTTTTTATCCCCACCCCCTCCCCCCTTTTCCACCCACTCCCTCCTCCTCCCCCCCTTCCCCCCTTCCCCCCCTTTCCATTCCCTCCTCTGAGTTCAGGGCGTGGAGTCTGGTACCACTTCTTCAAACGGTGTTGTGGATTTTTCTCTACTCCGTTTTAATTTGTGCAGAATCTGCTGCTTGGAGAAAGGCTGGCGGGTGTTCCAGTAACGCTCCCACACTCCTTTAAATGCATTCAGCTCACACTTCTAGAAACATCATTTTCTCCTCATGTTTAGAGGGAGAGTGGAGCTCCTGAGGCTGCCCTAGGGACCTTTTACTAATCCGCGTAGGCACGTACGCACATCCTACGCGCATCGATTTTGAACTACCGCCCGGCTACTGCCTGGCCCGAGCGGTAATTTCATTTTTTACGTGCAAAAAGCAACTAGACAGGGTAATACAGCGTACACAAAAAGCATACAAAAGGAAAAAAGCACAACTGGGCCTTCAAGACTGAGACAACAGGAGTCCTTTATTTAAATCAGACCCGACACAGGCCGTGTTTTGCCGTAAACCACGCCTGCCTCAGGGGTCTAGGTTTAGTATCAAAATGCGGTTTTCACTGACCGACGGCATTCTACCGGAGTTTCTCAAATTTCTTTGGTGGGGAGTTAAGCCCCATACCTGCATATTTTTATAATTAGTACTGTAGGAACGGCAGAGGTGGAGACAGGGAAGGAAAACCTCTACAGCCTAAGGCAAGAGGTGAGGTGGGGCGGGGGGGGGGGGGGGGGGGGGGGGAAAGAGAGGAGCAGTATTAGGAAGAAAGCAGCAGGCTTGGAAGGTTGGACTGGGAAGGCTTAGCCTCCCCATGCCTCTTATACTGGGCGCCTATGATGTTTGGCAAAGCCTTTTGTAAAATACCTCCAGAATTTAGCACATCCTGACTTGGATATCTTAGGGGGTCTTTTTTTTACAAAGCACTGGCTTACCAAATGCTAAATCGGGCCTACCGCCAGCCCAACGCAGCCGCTGGCGATAGTTCCACCCCGAGCGTGCACCATTTCCGGGGGAAAAAGAAAACCCAGGTTGGAACCCAGTGGTAATTGGACATTCCTGTGTGCTACCTGGTTATGGCTGGATTACTGCGCCTTCAAGACTGAGACAACAGGAGTCCTTTATTTAAATCAGACCCGACACAGGCCGTGTTTTGGCGTAAACAACGCCTGCCTCAGGGGTCTAGGTTTAGTATCAAAATACGGTTTTCACTGACCAACGGCGTTCTGCGGATTACTGTGGGAGCCCTTATCGCCACCTCAATGGGTGGCGGGAAGGGCTCCCCACCGCATGGCCACGCGGTAAGAGTTCTCTTACCGCGTGGCCACGTTTGTCTGGGGTCCTTTTACCCTCTGCGGTAAAAAGGGCCCTGGCATGCGGAAAAAATGCCCCTCGGCCGCTAGTGCAGGGCCCTTAATGTTCTATGTAAAATCAAGCTTCACATCTTCCTGTTTTTCACCTATTTGCCTTTTCATTAAAAATGTTTGACAGATTTTGGTTGGGGTCCAGTTCAGCTGAAGCAGA